>NC_044311.2:138556334-138782725 GCF_007474595.2 Lynx canadensis
TTTCCCAAAAAAATTAGTTTTACTTTATAGATTTAAATATGTAATATAATCAGTTACCTTTTTGTATAAAGACTGAAATTAAATTTAATATTCTTTTCTTTCTTTCTTTCTTTCTTTCTTTCTTTCTTTCTTTCTTCCTTTTCTGGCCTATAGATGTCTAATTGCTTCAGTACTATTTGTTAAGAAGGCTAATCTCCTGCATTAAATGACTTTTGCACCCTTATAAAAATAACTTGGGCATATTCGTGCGGGTCTATTTTTGAGTTCTCTATTCTGTTATATTAATCTATGCATCTACATATCTATCCCTCCATCTGCCATACTGTTTTGATTATTGTAGCTATATAGTAAGACACAATACCAGATGGAGTTATTTCTCCTACTTTATTTTTTTTTGCAAGATTTTTTAGGTTTTCCAGGGCTTATGCCTTTCCATATAAATTTTAGAATAAGCATGTATATGTCTACGGAAAACCTTGCTGGGATTTTGATAGGAATTTTATTAAACCTATTTATCAATTTGTTGAGAATTGACATATTTACTATGTTGAGTCTCCCAAAACATACAGTTTGTCTCTCCATTTATTTAGGGCATCTTTAATATCTTTTATCAGAGTTTTGTACTTTACAGCATGCAGTTCCTATATGTCTTATTAGATTTATGCATTAGTATTTTATTTTCTTCAGAGAAATTGTAGATCATGGGATTTTTCTTCTTTCACCTGTTGATAAGATGGATTACAGTAATTTATTTCCAGTGTTCAATCAGTCTCATGTATATGCCACTGGTCTTGGCATACAATCATTTTATTTATTATTAGATTCAATTATTTGCTAATCTTATGTTGACTTTAATACCTAAATTCATGAAAGATAATGGGTTTTCCTTTGGTGCTATCTTTGTCTGGTTTTTTAATCGGGATAAAACTGGCCACAAAACAAGTGATGGAAGTGTTCTCTCATCTTCTATTTTCCGGAAGAGATGTGCAAAATTGGTGCCAATTCTCTTAAGTATTTCATAGAATTCACCAGTGAAACCATCTGGGCCTGGAGATATTTTGGGGGGTGATTTTAAAATAGAAATTAAGTTTCTGTTATGATTATAGACTATTCAAGTTGACAATTTCATCTTGATTCACTTGCCTGTTTGTTAAGCAATTGGTCTATTTTTTTCTGAGCATTAAGTTATAGTATTCTTTCATTATATTTTTTGATGGCTTCAGAATTGCTAGTGCCAATTTTCTTTTCATCCTGGATATCGATGATTTGTACCTTGTTTTATTTTTGCCAGGCTTAGAAGTTACTTGTTCCGAATTCTTGATCCCCTACTCCTCACTTCCTTTGTTGAAACCTAATTCTTCAGATGGTTACATCAAGCGGTGAGGCTTTGGGGACGGTAACAAATCATGACATGTTTGCCATTGAAAGGTGGCTTGTTATACGGTTTCTAAGAGAAGGGGGCACTGCTCACTCCAGAGTGCCATCCAGGAAAGCACCAGGGTCAGTCAGGAGGCAGAGACAGTGTGAGGAAAATGCAAGCAAAAGTTTCCATTGTGGTTTCTATGGGAAGAAATGATGCACAAGGGTATGCAAACTTAGGAATGATTAGTTTAAATGATTTCAGTGGACTCTGGAATATGGGTTCTTCTACATCTGGTACCTGGCCCTGGGGTTATTAGGATTTGGGAATATTGGCCAGGAGTATAAAAGTTTGATGGAGGTGAGGGTAAGGTTATGGGCTCTGGATTGTTTAGCTTTTACTTGAAAGGCATGTTCTTTTGTGAGTCCTTTACCATTTCTATGAATTGGCTAGCCCTGGAAGGGACAGTCTCCTTAGAAACAGTAAGACCCCAGATATCACAATATTAGAATAAAAAGGCATCCTAGTATAAAAGAACAGCAAACAAGACCAGGAGAACTTGGTCTTCTGGAAGCCAAAGTCATTTCATTCAAGAAAGAAGAAGAGGTCAATGCTGTTATAACGATGTTGTTTCAGGTCAGCTATGATAAGAACGGATATAGTTGTACTAAATTCAGCAACAGGAAGACCAATTTTGATCTGATATGATCAGTGTGAGTAGAACAATGGAGAACATGTCTGATTCCTGACGACTAGCAAATGAGGAGTAGAACAGCGAGCATGGGCTCTTTCAACTTGAGAATTTTAGCTGTGTCAGCAAGGGGAGAGACCATTAGCCAGAAGGACCTGCCATGTCTAAGAAAGCATTTTCTAATTTGTTAATTACTTTTTAAAAATTTATTTAAGGTTTTTTGGCGACAAGTATGCATGTATAAAAGCTTAAAGGAAGGAAGATACTTGTGGACAGTGATAGGTTAAACACACATAGAGGAAATAATTGATTTTCCCTGAAAATGTGAGAAGCAAGGGATGGAAGGGCACAGACAGAAAAATGAACTTTCTGCAGCTCAAGGGGAAAATGATTCTTTCTAATAGGAAATAAGGAAGAAAGATCAAATGAGGGTCCATATAAATTTGTAACTTTGGGAACAGGATGCCGAGGGGAAAAAAAAGGTCGTTTGATGATTTCTATTTTATTCCTGTGTTTTTCTAAGATGTATATGAGCTCATCTGATAAGAATAAGGTGGGAGAAGAAAGGATCTGAAATTGAAGAATTCAGAAAGCTGGAAATAGCTGTGTGGAGATTTGGAGAGAAAGCCAATTAGAGAATAAATCCTTAAAAAGGTGAGGTGGGGGATCATCTAAAATGTGCAGGGGATATATTTAGAATTTTATGTAAGCTTTTTCTGCCTCTTAAGTGATAAAAATAAGTGTACTGACAACATATGGCTCCAAAGGAAGCAACGCATAAGAGTGTCTCATGATAACTGTTTGGAAAAGATTAAATAGTTCTACAGGAATGGGCGTGGGTAATGAAGAATATAGGATAGAGCTGAAAGGCATTTTCCTCAGGATAAAAACCAACAAAATATGTAACTGTTCATATCAAACCCAAGAGGATAAAAATTTCTTTGAAACTGCGCATCATAGGGGCGCCTGGGTGGCGCAGTCGGTTAAGTGTCTGACTTCAGCCAGGTCACGATCTCGCGGTCCGTGAGTTCGAGCCCCGCGTCGGGCTCTGGGCTAATGGCTCAGAGCCTGGAGCCTGTTTCCTATTCTGTGTCTCCCTCTCTCTCTGCCCCTCCCCTGTTCATGCTCTGTCTCTCTCTGTCCCAAAAATAAATAAACGTTGAAAAAGAAAAAAAAAGAAAAAAGAAACTGCGCATCATATATCTAAGCTTATAATTGAATAACTATATGGATTGATTCTTTTATCCGGTTGTACCTTTCACGGAAAGTTGTCTTCATGGCCCTTTTAAAGATAAAAGGAAAATGGACTTTCAAACCAAATGTGCAGTAGTCAGCTATGGCAAGTGTGATGAATTCTGCACAAAACTGATCAATGGGTTGTGTCATGTTTGCAAATGGCTTTTACATACAATTTAACAGAAACTGAGAATTACCATCTTCCATTCTCATGACTAAAACTTTCCTCTCCCAGATGTGCGAGATGAGGGACAAAATAAAAGCCCAGTGCTTTAGAAGAAGAAGAAGAAGAAGAAGCAGCCAGTAGTACAGGGCTTTTGGAAAAACAAGAAACCAAACCAAATGAACAAACAAAAAGCAACAACAGATGCCCTTTCAGTGGTCATGGTCACTGGTCTTTGAGGAGCCAATAACTAAAATGTAAATCTTCACTTGTTCCCAGGCAGAGTTTAGGAATTTCTAGCTGTTGCAGATTGAGTTCAACAACTATTTAGACACAAGCTTGGTGCTGTGGAGACACTAAGATGACAAGCCCCAGAGTGGCTAATTATTAAGTTCTGGAGACAGAAAAGTATATATGACACACAATGACTGCTATCAGTCAACCTTGTAACATAGCGATTTGAAACATGAACTGTGTGACTTAGGGTACATTATACATCTTAAGTGTCAAGTTTTCTTTTCTGTAAAACAAGCAGGATAACCCTTACTTCACCATGTAGAGTACCAATAAAAGAAGGAAGTGTTAAGGAGATTATTATGGTGCTCACCGCATGTGAAATATCAATAAAAAGAAACTGAAGTGATGCACAGTTGAAGTGTTGAAGACATTAATTCAGACTAAAGGCAGTGGTGTGCAGAAAGAAACGGTGTCTCTTTCTCTCACTTCCACTCCCAGTTAAGGCTAAGTACAAAATCTGAGTCACTTCCAATCAAAAAACCTCCATAAAAAAAATCGGTTTGAAAAGTTGGTGTCAGCATCACCACATTGAAAAATAAATTCCCTGATGGCAGGTCTTCCCCCGGAGAGAGGCTTTCCATTCCAGGAGCTACATATATTAGATTTTGCTATCAGAAAATCCCCCCACCTCCAAGCATCTAAATTACATCAGCTATAATCTGATTTCTCTGAATTTACTTTAACAGCAACAAAAAACTATGTTTCCATCTTCAGTGCTTATATCACTACCACGACAAATACCAATAGAAAAAAAATAATAGTCTCTTGGATTTAGCCTCAAACTTATAACACATCTCTTTGGGTTCATGACCTAATATGAAACTTGTGAATATAAATTCATCTGCAAATACATCCATCATCTCAACAAAGCATCCTTTCCAAATGAAGCTGCCCAGGTCGAAAACACAAAATAAAAAGAAATATTTAGCCTCAGCTGTTCCCTTCTAAACTGTCTTGACTATATCTTGAGCAACAATTTGCACACAGTTGTCTTAACACTTGTGTAAAATCTAAGCACCGATTTGCAATAAGCCAGAATGTCTCCTTGATGTTGAACTATTTTCTCAGTTAATTTTAAGTAAAACCTGCAAATTTTCTGGGTGTAATGGGTCAAAATAAGAAACATGTATGATTAACACTTGGTAAGTATTTTTGTGGTCCTGGGGCACCTGGGTGGCTTAGTGGGTTAAGTGTCGGACTCTTGATTTTGGCCCATGTCATGATCTCACAGTTCATGAGGCTGTGCTGACAATGGGGAGCCTACCTGGGATTCTCTCTCCCTCTCTTTCTCTCTCTCTGCCACACCCCCCCAAGTAAATAAATATTTTTTAAAGTATTTTATGGTTTTGAAAGTATTCTAAAGACCACTTTGTCCAGGTTAGCATTATCATCCCCATTTTACTGTTTTGGAAATTCATCCAAGGTCACACAATCCTCGGTGAAATAGCTATATCTTAGTCTGACTCTAAACCTTAAGCTTGCACTTCAATTTCTCTTACAATTAGAGAAATTAAGAAACCTGTGTTTCAATATTTCTTTATTGGGCTTTAAGAAATATAGTTGAGATGAATATGAAAAAGAAGAATAAAAGGGCATCTGGGTGCTTCAGTTGGTTAGCCCACCAACTCTTGATTTTGGCTCAAGTCATGATCTCACGATTCATGAGCTCGAGTCCCGCATCAGGCTCTGCACTGAGGGCACAGAGCCTGCTTAGGATTCTCTCTCTCTTTCTCCCTCTGCCCTTCCCTCACGTTCTCTATTTTTCTCTCTCCCTCTCTCTCAAAATAAATAAATAAACATCCAAAACAGAAGAAGAAGAAGAAGAAGAAGAAGAAGAAGAAGAAGAAGAAGAAGAAAGAAAGAACTCCACCTTCAAACTATACTCTCATGTAATGCTTTGTCATTTAACAGAACCAAAGACCTGTTATCAGAATGAGACACAAATCTCTTGCAACTAGTAATACAAAAAATGAGTGCATTCAGTGGAGGCAAAAAAGTCTATGTGTAGGTGTGTGTTATTTAATAAAATTAGCAAGCTGCGTAAGAATATATGGTAATAATATATATATATATATATATATTTTTTTTTTTTGCAAAATGTCTCATATATGTGCTTGTAAACACATAGGGAAATTTGAAAAGCAGACACCACATGTTAACTACAACTGCTCTAAGGAACAAAATTTGAATTTTCTGTTTTAACCTCATACATTTCAGATGTATCTAACTCATTTTTGCAATGGATCTATATACATTATCATAATCAAAGACAAAAAAAAACCTTTTTATACTGTGTACTATGTTGATTTTAATCTCAAGAGGATTTCATGAAGTATCTATTATCTTCTCAATTTTGCGATTCTGAAAATGAGGATTCAGAAAGGCAAAGTAAATTTCCCAAATTCACAGAACTATGAGGTGGCAAGGCCAGAATTTTAACTCAGATCAAAAGCTTAGCTATTTTTCACTGTCTTTACTTGACATTCGCTCTTCTATCAGATTTACTTATTGCTTCAAAATCATGGCTAGTTTTTTTATAAATATAGGTTGATGGTTTATGATTTGCAGAAACAGGAGTGGTTGATCTACATCAACCAAACCCTATCTTAGCCTGTAGTTAATGTATAAAATTACTTTAATTGGGTCATTAGGCAAATTATCAAATAAAAATAGTACAAGCAAAAACTCTTAAATCCAAATTTTCTGAGAGAAAGTCAGTTACACTATTGGATTTAAACTAAAATTTAAATGGATGTTTTGGTATTTTTTGAGCACGGATTTTGATGGTTACAAGGACAGAATAGGTATATATTGGTGCTTTAAGAGATGGTACCATAGAGGATCATAAGAAGCACTGAAAACAGCGGCAACCCACTCATTTCAAATAAGCAAGGAAAAGATGAATTATTCATTACATGGTATTAGAACAATTGGAAAGTTATTTGGAAAAAAGACACATCTATTTTAATTTTGTACAAAAATAATTTCTGATTGACGTATGATTTAAGCACAGAAAAAAAGCAATCCTTAAATTACAAGGAGAAAGCACAGGAAATTTATTATTTTATCAGAGTGGATTACATTTTTTAAAATATACAGTAAAATAAAAAGCTGCAAAAGAAAAGACTACATTAAAGTAATGATTTCTGGAATAAATATCACAAAGAAAGGTAAAAGGCATAGAACAAACTGGTAAAAAAAAAAAAAAATCTTTGCAATTAATATCACCATGAGTTGCCATTTATCTAATACATTTCTAAAAGTCTCTGGATTCGGATGCCTGGGCTGAGTCGGTTAAGTATCTAACTCTTGATCTCTTCCCAGGTTATGATCTCATGGTTTGTGACACTGAGCCCCCAGTCTGGTAGTCTGGTTCAGCGCTGAGTGCAAAACCCGCTTAAGATTCTCTCTCTCCCTCTCTCTGCCCCTCCCGCACTTTCTCACATGCCTGCTCCCTCTCCCTCTCTCTCAAAATAAATGAGTAAACATTAAAAAAAAATAAAGTCTCTGTATCAACAAGAACCAAAATCTTAACAGAATGTAAACAAAGTATATGAATATACAGTTCATAGAAGACAAAACAAGAATGGCTTTTAAGCATATGTAAAATTCCTCAATCATGTTTCAAATGAAATCTACCTTGAAGCACTATTACCTTACCTCTTACATGACAAATATCAGAAACCATTGGATAATGTACTGTATTATTGATCAGAGTGGAGGCATAGGGAAGTGGGAAAGTAGAAATTTCCATACATTTCTAATAGCAACATAAATTATTTCACCCACTGTGAGAACCAATTTGGCAATATTCATTTAGGAATTTAATATAATATTATACCCTCATCTGTATCATGAAAAATACCATTTTGTCATTATTTTAATAGCACCTGCCATCCATATTGCTAGCAGAGATGAGATACCATATACACTATTTCCCTGAATCTCTGATTTCATCATTTACAGTCCCCTGATAATATTGGAAAACTGCTATATTGGAAGCAGAAAACTTGTTTGTTTTTTCATCTTCAAGTTTAGGAAATTGTAATTCTTCACCTGCCTGCTGTATTAACTAAAGTACATGATGTTGTTTGACGTGTAATATACTCAAAATCTACCCATTAATTCATTTGTTTTATCATTCATTCATTCATTCACCTAAATATTTCCCACACGAAAGGCTGGCTAATAGTCATTATCATTTGCCACAAAAAAAGAATTATCTCTATACTAAAAATAAAATAGTTGGATATAAAATCTTAAATAGGTGTCCTATATTTATTAATTTATGATTGTACTACACTTCCCAAAGTTTGGCATGCAATATTTTAGAGTTTCTGCACTAATTACACTAATCATTGTTCCTATCAAATGATAAAACATTTCCTAACTTTTATTATCAAAAACACTGCTAAAGAATTCAGTATTTTTGGGAATGTGACTTTGACAGTAGCATTCCAAGAAACTATAGGGCAAGCCTGGACACTCACAATGTCCTTCAGTACAGAGCAAAGAGAAGCTAAACAAGAAACCCAGTAATAATTGCCAGGAAATGTTTCCCTAGACCATATAGACAGGCAGGTGGGAAAAAAAAAGAAAAAGTTAAGCCCTGAAGTCTTTGAGGCAGAGTGAGTCACTAAAAGCTTGGTAAACAATAATCTATCTAACAGATATTTCAACTCCAGCAATGGTAGATGAGCTCATCTGGACCTAACTTCTTGCTGAGGAGAAAAAGTTATTTGCTTAAAATATTAGGACGATCCATCTAAAACCATCAGATATACAACAAGCTTATGGAAAATTATTTGTCCAGGATGTGGAAGAGGACAGAGGCACAGAGAGTGAAATCTGTTTTTGAGAACCTCATGGAGTTAGAAGGAGATATTGAATTTACAGTCGGGTGGAAGGGGCAAAACTAGTAAATCTTAGCAAAGAAAATACTAAAGGTATTTTTACAGAAAATGTAAATGATCTTTAAAGGTCAAAGATTGAAAAAGACAGAAAAACAAAAACGAAAACAAAAACAACAAAACAATGAAAAGAGCTAATGTGTGAGTATGTACCAAAGACCATTGAGCGATAACTAGTTGGGTTCAAAGTTTATATGGACTGTTAATCTCAGGGTCATGAGTTCAAGCCCCATGTTGGCTGTGGAGCCTACTTAAAAAATTTTTGGGTATGCCTGGGTGGCTCAGTTAAACTTTGACTCTTGATCTCAGCTCAGGTCTCGATCTCGGGGTCATGAGTTCAAGCCCGTGTTGGGCTCCACACTGGCTATGGAGCCTACTTAAAAACAAACAAACAAATAAATATTTTTTAAAGTTTATTTGTAACTAAATTACCTGAATATAATAGAATATATTGAAAGAGATTTAACTGGTTTATGTTTCTTTCACTTTGAAATCAGTAATGATTACCAATAAAAAAAATGGGGAATTATCACTGGTACTTCAGTCTTTATAAAAAATAAAATAATAAATAAAATAACACAAAACATTTAAAAATAAAATATTAAATAATATTAATAATAAAATACTGTTATTAGGTAATAGTACTCTATGCCAATATGTGAAAGAATTAGATAGATGGACAAACTCTTACAAAATAAAAATTGCCAAAATGAAAGAAAAAAGGGAATCTTAATATTTTAATAAATATCAACTAAGTTAAAAATGTAATAAAATACTTTTCACCAAGGAAAAATTAGATACAGCAACTTAATAAGTAAATTCTACGGAAGAAAATTTAAAAAAAAATTTTAAAGGATACTTATAAAAGTTGTATAGACTATTAAAAAAAAAGTATTCCACAAGTGGTTTTATGATACCGGCATCTTATGGAACTAAAACTTGATAAGAATTGGCAAGAAAGAAAAGTCATATACTATTTTTACCAGAAATTCTAACCAAAATATTGGCAAACTAATTCAGCAATATGTATAAAGAAAAATAGATCACAGCCAGGTTGGATTTATTATGGGAATATAGGACATACTTAATACTTGAGAATGAATCAGTTTAAATCACAAATTTAAAGGGAAAAAAATGATACTCATCTCAAAGGATGCAGGAAAGCATATGTAACTGAATACCTATTAATCAAACATGAATATGATACACACTAGGCAAACTAGAAATTTAAGGAAACTTCCTTGATAGAGTAAAAGACACTTTTTATACATTCACTTAATGGCAAAGTAACATTTTTGTGTTAGGAATAAAAATGAAACAGAGGTGCCTGTTATGATCACTTCAAAATAGTTCTAGAAATTAGAAAAACAAAAATTGAAAGGTTTGCAGTATTAAAGATGTCATTATTCTCAGAAAAGAGTTTAAATAATTGTGAAGCACACTGTTAGAAATTTTAAGTGAACATGTGAATTTGGCTAGACAAGGGATGCATATGGGAAACGAACTTGTATACATTAGCAATATAGTTATAAAATGTTTAAAATACATACTTCAGGAGGTGCAATCATATATAAAATAACAATGAATCAATTTAGCAATAGGTTTTGAGAACCTATTGCAAGACAGAATGCAAGACAGAAAACTATAGAATATTAAAAGATATTGAAAAGAATTCAGTCAAAGATGAAAGAAATCTTGGAAATCAGTGAGGATCTAATAGTCTTCAAGCTGGTAACAACACCCCAGTCTATAAGCTCGCACAAGTGCACCCACCCCCAGCCCCACCCCCACAAAATCTGACTTTTGAGAACATATACTGGAGCTATGCTTCTTAAAGTCTAGTTTGCATATGACACGTCTGGGGAAATTGTTATAAGGGATATCCTGATTCAGCAGGTCTGAGATAGGTCTAAGATTTTTCTTTTCTTTTCTTTTCTTTTCTTTTCTTTTCTTTTCTTTTCTTTTCTTTTCTTTTCTTTTCTTTTCTTTTTTCTCTTCTCTTCTCTTCTCTTCTCTTTTCTTTTTCTTTTTTACCTTTATTCAGTTTTGAGTGACAGAGAGAGACAGAGCACGAGCATGGGAGGGGCAGAAAGAGAGGGAGACACAGAATCCGAAGCAAGCTCCAGGCTCTGAGCTCTGAGCTGTCAACGCAGAGCCTGATGTGGGGCTCAAACTCAGGAACCATGAGATCATGACCTGAGCTGACGTTGGCCGCTTAACCGACTGAGCCACCCAGGTGCCCCAAGAGTTTGCTTTTCTAACAAGTTCCCTGGGTAATTCTGCTTCTGGTTTGAGGGTCACCCTTTACATAACAAGGTGATAGAATTTACATTATCATAATTGTTTGGGCACTACTGGTATTTGGGGGATAGGAGACAGGAGTACTGATCCTAGTGCGATGTGCGGTGTCAGGACTAACCAAGGAAGAATTGTTCCGTTCAGAACAGTAATAGTCACCTGGTGAGAAACTTATAGACTGACAATCTCAACTGAAAGATCGAAGAGCTGATATTCAGTAATGTTGAGTGATTTGTCCAAGGTCACACGCTGAGTCAAGATCCTGGTCAAGCCAAGATCAGAACCTAGAGCTCTGGCTTTGCACGCTCATCATTTTTTCTTAGAAGAAAAGTTATATCAGACACATTAAAAACAACAAGGCAGACTATTCAACACAATTGCAGTAGGAGTCAAGACTTGTAAGAGGGGAGGGAGACCAAACTCAAGTCTGCTGAAACAAAAGGTCAGAAGATTTTTAAACACTGTGGGGGGTAATGGAAAAGTACCAGAAAATTCACTTAGTGGGAGTTTGGTCAATGTGATGACACCCTTTGTGTTTGCTAATTGTGGTTTCTTGAAGTTAGATTCCTTCCCTCCCAACAGAGGCTAGGAGATCAGGACCTTATCTTTCTTGATTACGTATCAAAGGGATAGCTGTCAGATCCTTGAAAAAGAGAGTCTTTCAGGGCACCTGGGTGGCTCAGTGGGTTAAGCCGAAGTGGGTCTGACTTCAGCTCAGGTCATGATCTCATGGTTTGTGAGTTCAAGCCCCGTGTCGGGCTCTGTGCTGACAGCTCAGAGCCTGGAGCCTGCTTCGGATTCTGTGTCTCCTTCTCTCTCTGCCCCTCCCCCACTTGGACTCTGTCTCTCTCTCTCTCTCTCTGTCTGTCAAAAATAAATCAATGTATACAAAAAAAAAAAAAAGAAAAGAAAAAAAGAAAAAGAAAGTCCTGGGTAGTAGAAGACATACCTCAAAAGATCAGAGAGAGAAATCACAACTGCAACTTTTCTATAGCAAATGCTTTAAGCAAAGGATGCCTAAGTCACCCACCCCACCCTCACCCCCACATAAATAAAAAGAAGCCTATCAACATTTATGCAAGCCAAGGGGAGCATTATGGCTATTTTGTTAAGTACCACCATTCAAACAACTGGTTCCTTCTCTCCTTTCCTTTGTCTCCTTCCTTCCTTCCTTCCTCCCTCCCTTTCTCCATCCTTCCCTCCATCCTCCACTTCCTCCCTCCACTTGTTTCTTTTCTTACTTTTCCTCTTTTTAAATGCCATCTTTGATTCCTTTTTCCCTTTTTCCTCTTTCTTTCCAGGCTCTCTTGAAGTTCAAACTTACACATGCACACACACTTTTCTTCACATAGAAAAGTTAAGAAATGCCATTCATCTGCTTAGAAAAGGAAATGTCATTTAGTATCAAAAGACAGGTATTGGTTTGTATGATACCCAAAGGCAATTTTGCAATTTCAGTAAATGAAATGCAGGAGATCATCTAAAATCTAGATTAGAGCCCCATTCTTCACCTTTCCCAACCTTCTCCTCCTTCTTACAGGTTTTTCTCTCTCACCACCCTGCCAAATTCTGTTGCTTATTCCCCAGAATGCATGATACAACATCTGTGGTGGCTTCCACGGAGATTTATGTAGCCAGATTTTCATTAAAATAGCAACAGAATTGACTCAATAAAATCTTGCTTATCTTAATAAAGCTCTTTAGAGCTTTGCAAATTTGCATTTAATACCCTTTAGTGTCATTATAGCATTAATAATCTGTGCCTAAAGAGCAATAAAAAAAAAAACGTTACACTTTCTATTTAATAGAGGTAGCTTCATAACCCTCCATTTTCATGCAACTTGGGCTTTTAAAGTACCAGACAGAAGCTAAAGGGAGAGTATTCATATGCAAAACGTGGTCAAGTCTCAATGGAATGGCTTACTTAGACTGAATGAGTTTGAGACTTCTAAGATATTGGCTTCTCCATATTACTCTGTCCAGGAACATAATCCACATCTATTTTCTCAACTCGGTAACATGTACCTTCAACATCTCCTTAAGAAATTGCTTTTAATTTCCCTGAAATCTCCTCATTGCTAATGAGAATGAGATAGGAAGAGAGCAATGTGAGATGGGGATGGCAGGTAAGTGAATGAGATGATACACGACTGCTGCTTTTAGATAAGGTCTTTCAGATCCATGAACTTAAAAGAATCTCCAATGGAAATAAACTGGTGCCTACCTTCCCACCTCTTTACATTTAATTTCTCTTGGTGAATTCTCCTTGAATTTGTAGACGAAGTGAGAAGAAAAGAGATACAGACAAATATTTCAAATCCAGATTTCAAAGAACCACCACGGGTTTCCCGCTTCCCAAATCAAGCATGGTGTAGCAAATTAGATGTACAAGGCCGACCAGACGTGGGTCCAGGAAAGCCTCCGATGTGAACGGTCTTCTAAAGATGTGTTACAGTGCAGCCAAAACGCAACTCCAGGAATTATCTGTGACTTTTCTAGCTCTACAACACAATGTCGTGGGAGGGTAGCTAACATTGCCTACAGCTCGTGATCCATTTGGATGAAAATCAAGATGTGTGTATAGAGGCAGAAGAAGCAAAGCTCACAAATGACGAGCTGCTCAGCCTTCTGCCTTTTTCAAGGGCTTGTGTGCTGCAATGGTAGTGTTTTTAAGTCTCCCCATGGCTGCTTTAAGCGGTGTCTTGGATTTTCTGAGTTCTAGGCTGATTGCAGTTAAAAGATGCATCATGAAAACTGAGACAAACCTTCCTAGTTTCTTCCTGTCCACAGAATACCAACTCCAGCAAATCAGTCAGAATTATCTCTCAGTGAAACAGAACAGAGACGTTAGGAACACGAACAAGCAATGAACAAACAGCTCCGAAAACAAAAATCAGAAGGTGAAGCCATCAAAATTGGACCAGGACAATTAAAAGCTATACTTTTACATTCCAGAAAAAAAAAAAAAAAGGCCAGCGGAGAGGTGCACCGAAAGGGTGTGAGTTGGCTGATAAAAATCTCCAAGTTAAGTGAGAAGGAGACTGAACAACACATGTGTGGACTGGCCACAAAAGACCAAAGGCCCAAATCCCCATGCAGGGGCGAGGTCCCCAGCCAGAGGGAGGGCAGCCTCCGGTGATCCACAGAGCAGGAAAGAAAAAGCAGCCATTTAGGCAAAGAACACCAGGGGTCAGGGTTGAACATCAACCTAATAGGTAACAAGATATTTAAAAATAGTCTTGCTAAAGTAACTTCTCTGAAAAGGAGGGTTCTGAAAGGCTTAAAAGATGATTTAACATCTCTTAGGGAAATTCTCTAACTTAATTTATCAATTAACTTAGATATAATTTTACGGATGTATGTTGCTTTATGTTGGAACATGTATTTGTGTCATTAATCTTTGCACTATTAAAACACTTGTAATGTTTGTTTGGCTCTATTAATATTTCTGGCGATGTGTTGAAAACAAGATCTTCAAAATATCTGCCTACCAAGATTTTAGAATTGTCATGGGCCAACGAATGCTGTGTAAATCCCATTTTCTTTATTTTTTAAAGCTGAATTATAGCTGACATATAATATTATATTAGTTTCAGGTATGTAATGTAGTGATTCCACAATTCTGTACCTTATACTATGCGCATCATGGTAAATGTAGTTACCATCTGTCACCGTATAAACTTATTACAAGGTGATGGATTATATTCCCTATGCTGTACTTTTCATCCCAGTGACTTATTTATTTTATGACTGGAAGTTTGTACCTCTCAATGCCCTTCACCTATTTCACCTTTACCCATATCCATATCCCTGCGGGCAACCACCAGTTTTTTTCTCCATATTTATGAGGCTATTTCTCTTTCTGTTGTTGTTGCTTCATTGCTCATTTGTTTTGTTTTGGTTTGTTATACTCCACAAATAAGTGAAGTCAGTGGGAGTGTTTATTGTGGTTATGATGACCCACTTCTCCCAGTGTATACTGGGTATGTGAAGGAGGAAGGCGGTGAGGGGTTACAACTAGGGAACAGATAACTTGACATTTTTATTTATTGCTTTCTAGAATGTAAGGATCTGTGGCGGAGGACGATAAGACCCCAGCTCTTGAATCTAGTGCTGTAACTGACATAGGTTTCTCTTGGGGGAAGTGGAGGGAGTAGGAGGGAATGTCCTCTTCAAGTATAAGGGAGACTAAATAGAACACTGGGGACCAGAAGGGTGTGGGGAATAAGCTTAGGAGTTCCCTGAGTTTGTACCCATGGGTTAACAAGGCATATAGGAATAAGAAGCCTCAGGATGAAAGCATCCAGGATTAGGTAAACAAGATTAGGTATTCAGAGTGGAAACACCCTCCAACTTAGTACAATAGCGGAAAGCTTCTTTCACAGGAAGGAAGGACCAAAATAGGTAAGGAAACAGGGCTATAGACCCAAGCAGGGCGCAGGGCGAAGTTGCCCATAGAGGGACTAATTAGCGAAAGAAAGGTGCCTTGTTGATCCTGAGGCAGCATGCTCTGTCTATCTTGTCCCCTGGGCAAGTTTAGGTGAACAGACTGTGGCCTCATGCCTACCATAAACAACATCTGCCGGGCACCAGGATTTTGTTTTTGTATCGACCCAAACCCCTAACACTGCCTATCTCCAAAACCCCCTTTCCCTCACACCCATGAGCCAATGACAGTTTCACTGTCTCTTTGTGCAGGTCCATCATGCTTGTAAGCCTTCTGATCTCGATAAAAACAGAGCGAGGACCCTTATTCAGGGCTTTTGTCTCCTCCCAGACATTAGCCTCTCTCACATTTAATTCTGTGTCCGCTCTCTTGCTGGACAAAAGAGAATTCCAGACCCAGAGTCTACTAACAGAAGGGTAGATGTGTGGTAGCCCACATTGGTTCCGTTTTGGTATGCAAATATTGACTTCCCATCTATGGGGAATAATTGCACTCTTCTCTCATTGGCCTCAGTCCTGGCCACATGTTATGGTTAGGCTGGTGAAATATGGGCACACATGATGGGCACCTCTGTTAGAAGGTGAAGAGCCAGTGCAGAGCTCGCCAGACCTTTCTTTCACTTGCTATAGAACACGGAAGCATGTTTCAAAGTTAAGCCACAATCAACAACAGTCCCTTAATACTAATAAGCAGAGACCCCTTGCTGAACCTAGATAGACAAGTCGCACATGCAAAAAATAAATTTTCTTTTATAGTCATTGAGATTTTGGGGCCCTGTGTAATGCAGTAAAATATTTTATATCCTACTTGATTCAGCAACTGGGAGTGCCTTAGAGCTTGGAGAAAAGGTAACAAGCCTGAAAATAAAATAAATATACGATCTACATAGTACCACCCCTTAATTCTTTTGTTCAATACTCCAATATTTCCTGATGATACCGGTGCGTGGATAACTTAAACAAAGCACACCATCTCTAACTTACAGCCTATCAGGATCATACTATCTTGGCATTAGATGGTCATGGCCCTGGGGACCAAACCAATGATAATCAAAGTCGAATAAGTCTAATCAGTCAATTTGGGGGGATAACTGTGAAAAATTTAAATAAAGTCATTAAAGTTTGAATTGGGAAATAAATAATTTAGAAAAAATGCTGGAATGCAAATGAAACAAGGGAATATAAACAGGAATCTGCAATGCCAATCTGTCAAGTGGTAAGAACAATCAAGGTCCATAGATTTACAAAGGATGGCAGTACGGAAATTTTCAGAGCACCATAGAAAGTTCTCCCGGAAGCTTTTGCAAGATTGTCAAGTCTCTGTCTGGGGTGTTTCGATTAGAGAAAAATGCCATAGTTATTAGAAGGCAACATCCCAGGTGTCTACTACATTATTTCCACTCTTTATGTCTAAGGGAAGGTATCTACCCTTGAGCTGAATTTCTAAGCCAAGAGAGTTAAGCCAGGAAAGCAACATGAACAAGTCTAATGTTTCATGCAATATGGAATAGTAAAAATAACACAGATTTGGGTGCCAGAAAGCCCTGGGTTTGAACTCAAGATCCAAAATTGTCAACAAATATGCTGAGCTTTGCAGAAGAAGAAAATAGTTATTTAGGATCCCTCTTTGCAAATTTAGAAATGGTGTTTCTTTTATGACTACATATGGCATACTTGTATATATATATTTTTTTGTACTTTCTGTTTTTTTTCAAGCTGTCTAGACATATTTTATTTATTTTTATTTATTTTTCTTTTTTCTTTTTTTTCAGTATATGAAATTTATTGTCAAATTGGTTTCCATACAACACCCAGTGCTCATCCCAAAAGGTGCCCTCCTCAATACCCATCACCCACCCCCCCTCCCTGCCACCCCCCCATCAACCCTCAGTTTGTTCTCAGTTTTTAAGAGTCTCTTATGCTTTGGCTCAACGTCGCTCCTCATCAGGGAAATACAAATCAAAACACACTCAGATATCACCTCACGCCAGTCAGAGTGGCCAAAATGAACAAATCAGGAGACCATAGATGCTGGAGAGGATGTGGAGAAACCAGAACCCTCTTGCACTGTTGGTGGGAATGCAAATTGGTGCAGCCACTCTGGAAAGCAGTGTGGAGGTTCCTCAAAAAATTAAAAATAGACCTACCCTATGACCCAGCAATAGCACTGCTAGGAATTTACCCAAAGGATACAGGAGTACTGTCTAGACATATTTTAATGTAAGGGGCACATGTCCTTGATAGAGCAATAGATATAGGGATGTGTTTAATTCTAGAGTAGGGCTGGGAAAATCCCAGGAATCTAAATGTCAATGTACTAGTTGTAGAGTATTTTGCTTTATTTACTCTGTCTCTTCAGAGTAAGAAGAAGCTGTGTTTTAGGAAATACTTTCAGGTCTGGTATGCAAGTCTCCGTTAGTTAAACAATAATCTTAGCATTGTAGAGAAAGAAGCAATATCCAGTCATTGAGATAAATGATCACATGTAGAATATTTAACTTCTTTTAACACAGTGAAGACTGTGAATTTGGCTTGACATAGGAAAAATATGCTGAAATAAAGTCCTCTCTTTTCTGATAGATACAGATTTCTATAGCTCCAGGCAACTGCAGTTCCCCAATTAGTTACGGAATAAAAATGAGGGTGGAAGAAAGGCTGGGAGTCTGGCTTTTTATTTCGATTCTTGCACTAACTCTACCTCCAGAACTGTCAAAACCCATTTGTACCTGTATAATAAGAAAATAGGAATTGTATCATCCCACCTCCTTGTTAGGGACGGGGGAGAGTGTAATAAATATAGCATGTATAAATGCATATGTAATGTGTACACATGTAATTTGTACTATGTGTTAAAAAGTCAAATGTGTACAAGACTTTAACCTATTTTGGTAATTCTCACCTGCGGCTGATCTGAGATGAAGGTAAAAGAGTGATACTAAAATCCATCCAACTAAGTCAAGTTTTTTCCAGAAGTTTCAAATCATACTTGCTGTGAGGTATTTTACCCATACATGTATTTACCAAACAATAAAAGCTTGTTCCAGACGCATGTCAAGAAAAACCTGTGTATCAAAGTACAGGACAAATAATTCTCAAGAAAATAAGTAGAAAATAATATTCATTCCCAACGGTCTCAACTGAGGAAGGTGGGAACAGAACAACAGTGGAGGTAATATTCATACTAATATAAATAACATCCTTAAAGAACTCTATATCTTGAACAACTAAGAAACTGGTTTTATTTGCATGGAAGTTGTTATTTGCTAAATTGTGCCCCCGACCCCACTCAAATTTATATGTTGAAGTCCTAACTCTCCGTGCCTCAACATGTGACTGTATTTGGAGATAGGGGTTTTGAAGAGGTAATAAAGGTGAAACGAGGTCATATGTCTGGGCCTTAAACCAATTCGACTCCTGTCCTTGAAACAAGAGGAGATAGGGACATCGACACACCCAGAATTAGAGGTAGCAGTGTGAGGTCACAGCAAGAACACAGTCATCTACAAGCCAAAGAGAGAAGCTTCAGAATGAAATCATCGCTACTGACGCTTTGACCTCAGTTTTGCCTCCAGAAATGTGAGAGAGTAAATATTGTTGTTGTTTGGGGCGCCTGGGTGGCTCAGTCGGTTAAGCGTCCGACTTCGGCTCAGGTCACGATCTTGCGGTCCGTGAGTTCGAGCCCCGCGTCGGGCTCTGGGCTGATGGCTCAGAGCCTGGAGCCTGCTTCCGATTCTGTGTCTCCCTCTCTCTCTGCCCCTCCCCCGTTCATGCTCTGTCTCTCTCTGTCTCAAAAATAAATAAACGTTAAAAAAAAAATAAAAAAAAATGTTGTTGTTTGAGCCACACAGTCAGTGGCACTTTGTGATGGCAGCCCGAGCAAACGAGGACACAAAGTGCTTCTTGTGTTTTTCAACTTTTATAACAATACCCCCAGACGAATAATTTCTGAAAATAGTTAAATACCAATTTTTAAAAGAAGGTGAAATATTTGTATGCTTTGCATGTATATGTAATATATGTATGACAATACTGTAGACATTGCTTCAAGTTGAGGATGTAAATAAAAGACACCTTCCAAGATTACTTGTCTAAATGTGGCGGTGCAGAGCACTACTTTGTTAACAGCTGTGGTAGCTTGCGAAAGTGGGTGCAACCTTCATCCCTTCCTGTGTCCATACCCTGTGCCATTTCTCCCATAGAAAGATATAATCTGTATTTTTCTGCCTTTGAATTTGCACTGGCCTTGAGACTTGCCTTGGCTGATGGAATATACCAGAAATTACAGTGTGCCAGTTACCAGCCCAGGCCCCCAGAAACCTTGTGCATTTCTCCCTTTCTTGGAACTTGTCTTCTCCATGAACAAAAACCATTCACTTGGTGGATGACAAGTGAGAGGACACCCAGTTATCTTTTTCACCTTAGCAGACCATCAACCAGGTACCAGGCGTTAGAATTAAGCTAGGTTATTAATTTCCTCCTCATCCACCAAATATGAGCCTAGTTAAGATCAGGCAAGTCTGGTCCATATTATGTGAAATGTCCAGCACACCTGTAGACTTATGAGCAGTAATAAGTGATGTTATTTAGCACTAAATTCTGGGGTATTTGCTTCACGGTTTGGTTGTACAACACTGAAGGCATTTGTGCTTTTAATCTGGAATTTACCTTTTGCTTCATCCCACTTTTGGAGAGTTTTTTTTATTGTCATCTACTAGGGCTTTTAAAAAATTCAATCTGAGTCGTCAATCTATCATCTATCTATCTATCTATCTATCTATCTATCTATCATCTATCTATCATCTATCAATCAATCATCTATCAATCAATCTATCATCTATCTATCATCTATCTATCATCTATTATCTATCAATCAATCAATCAATTTATCTATCATGTATCAATCTATCATCAATCTATCCATCATCTATCAATCAATCTATCTTCTATCAGTCAATCAATCTATCATCTATCTATCAATCTATCTATCATCTATCTATCCATCCATCTATCTATCTATCTAGTTATTTCTTTAGTATTATTTACCCCTTGTTATATATGTGGAAGTTGTACTCACCAGAATTTTTCCATTTAATCAATGAAATTTCTTTAGCTCAAAGCATGTGCTTTTGTGTGCACGTGCACACACAAACACACACACACACACCCCAAAAATAGAAGTTAAATTACTTATTATCTAGCATAATTTAGTAAATTACTACAATCAATTTTTGAAAATTAATGGCTTTATAGGTTATTTTCTTTCACTGCTAATTTACAACCAAGAGTCTCTTGAATCTACTATACACTGTGTAGTTCTTACCAGGGTGTATTATACGTAGCTGATGCTCAACCATTGTTTGTCTCCTGGATGAATTTATTGGAAAGAAAACTTGAGGGGGAGGACTGTGATTTCTCTTTTGTTTCTGTCTTCCACATGATTCATCAGGACTGTGAATGTGGTAGAATATAATAATGACAGTCTCGTGAATGTATAAATACATGGGAGCTGATGGCATGGCTTACAAGAATGGTCATATGAGCAGGTAAGAACTATGGACACTTATTTATCAACAACCCTTCTAAAGTAGGAGACAGTGTAGCCATGTTCCCTCCAACCATCCTCAATCTATTTCTTTACTTTCACTTCACTTCTGATGGTATGAACCATCAAGACCCCTCATGTCTTTAAAACATTGAATCTGATCTTTTTCCTTCAGCTTAATATTAACAACTAATATTTTATTTGTTGTAGTTTTGGTTATTTTCGTTTACCTTGAGGAAAAAAATCTTAGCAGTGGTCCACCAATTAGATGCTCCAGATAGATATACTCCTGCTCTCTTGCTTTGTTTTGTTTTTATTTTTTTAAGTTTACCTATTTATTTTGAGACAGAACAAGAGCAGCGAGAGTGTGAGCTTAGGAGGCGAAGAGAGAGAGGGAGAGAGAGCATCCAATGTGGAGCTTGATCTCATACACCGTGAGATCATGACCTGTGCCGAATCAAGAGTTGGATGCTTAAATGACTGAGCCATGCAGATGCCCTGCTCCAGTTCCCTGTTTCAGAGCTTTTTGGAGACCCAAAGTTGAGCCCTGTCTTGATTCTTCTGCCATGGATATGATACTTTATTTCTGAGTAGCAGTAGAACTATAAGCCTAGTAAACCCCAAGTCCTTCCTTTCTACCCATACCACTTAACATTGACCTTTTTTCCTTGCTTAGAACCTTGTTCCTGGAGTTCTTTGCCAAATGTAACCTCCTTGGCTACGCCTTGGCACTCTGTATAGCTCCTGAAGCTGACTCTGCTGGGACAACAAATACATTTTTTTTCAATGACTAGTTATAGGATGTGTTACTTTCGTAAGGCAGGTTTCACAAAATCCCATAGATTGGGTTGTTAATGTTATGGAAATTTAAGAAATGTCTTGTCTCATAGTTCTGGAGGCTTGAAATCCCAAGCCAAGATGTTGGCAGGGCCATGAGGGAACTATCTGCCCCAGGCCTCTCTCCTTGGCTTTTTGATGGTCGTCTTCACCCTGCATTTCTTTTCACCACCTACCCTTTATTTGTGTCTTTGTGTCCAAATTCCCCTATTTATGAGTCATATTGGGTTAGGACCCACACTAATGACATCACTTTAATGGGATGACCTCTATAAAGATGCTATCTCTAAAAGGATCACGTTCTCAGGTCAGGTCCTAGGGGTTGGGACTTAAATGCATGAATTTTGAGGGAGGCGTAACACAACCCATAACACTGGTTATAACCTTGAATTGATAGTACCGATGACATGGACCGACTTTCCCTTTTTCTTGTTATTGAGATGGAAGGACAAAAAATTATGCTAAACAGGAGCCAAAAAAAAAGTGAAAAAAAATCACTATACTCCACCCTGCTTCTACTTTGCATCTTGTTATGCAAAACAGCTCTTCTGTTTGATTTTGCTTTATTTTGATGACTGGAATGCTAAGATTAGACGATGGTTAACAAAGTTAAAATAGAGCAAGAAGGTGTAGAAATAAAACATCTAAAATCAAAGAAATAAATAATATTTTCTCACAATGATTTTAATAAACTGTTTAATTTAGACGGTGTTTAGATTCATAGATAGGTCGCAAGGGTGGTATGGAGAGCTACCCTTTCCCTCTCACCCAGATTCCCATATTGCAAACATTTTACACAAATTCGTGTGGACCATTTGTTATGACTAACAACCTGGTTTTATTCAAATACTATTAACTAAAAGCTACACTTAATTTAAAATTCACCATTTCTCTACTTTTTCCCTATTTTCCATTCTAGGATCCTATCCAGAATACCACATCACACTTAGTTGTCAAGCCTCTTTATTGTCCCTTGGTCTGTCATTATTTCTCAGGTTGTCCATGATTTTCACAAGGTGAACACTTCTGAGGAGTCCTGGTGAGGTATTTTGCAGAGTATCCCTCAATTTGGATTCTTCTTCCTCATAGTCAGACTGTCATTATGTCTGACGGACCAAATGCCATGGAGATGCAGTGCTCTTCTTGTCACATCATGTCATCTGTATTTGCTGTCAACATGACTGATCACCGATGTTCATCTTGATCCCTTGGCCAAAGTCGCACCGGCCAAGTCTACACTGTAAAGTTACTTTTTCTCTCTTTCTTTATAATATGTAGAAGTAAGTCAGTAAGTACAACCTACCCTGAAGGTAAGGAGTGGCCACGTTGATTATTGAAAGTTGTTTCTTTATTTCCTCCAAGACTTTTCTACAGTACTAGATGGTCCTTTCCTTTCCATGCGAAGGTAAATGGAAAGTCTGGGCTTTTTAGTTCTTCAGTTCAGTTAAGATCTTGGGAGATCAGTTAACTGATCTTCAGTCAGTTAAGATTTCTAGAAACATACAAGCATAAGCAAATAGCTTGTTGATTATAGCAAAAGAATATTCCCGCAAAGTTCAGAATAAATATGCAGAAATGTTTTAAGTATCTCTGCTTTATATATGTCATTACCCTTGAATACGGAGCATTGTGTAGCACTTGAATATTAAGTGATCAGCAGCTTTTAAGACTTTAGTAGAAATCACTCCCAGGCTAAGCTACACAAGTTCAACTTTCTAAACTATTATGTAATGACTTTTCTGAAGAACTATCTTTCCCTGACAGAATCAGGGTAGGCTAGCAAGCACTGAAAGACAGCAGTTTTTCCTTAAATAGCATAAAAGAGGACTTTTTCTCAGCCTTTACTACACTTTTAATGTATACCTAAATACACTGATGCGTATTTTCAATTAACTAGAGGCCTGACTTTTTGCCATGGCAGCAAAGTTGTATCTTCCCTTGCAACAATAATACAGTTTTGCACTCTTTGGGGAAAAAAAAAAAAAATAGTGGCTTCAACAGCCAAATCTTCTCATTTTCTAGTCTAACTGAAAAAAAAAAAAAAAACATTATTAGTTTTGGCCAAGTTTTGGTAGAATTCTTTACAAATAAAATGGTCAATAGTAAGAAATCCATATCATTTAGAGAGCAAATTTGATTTAAAAAGCTGTAAATATGTGCAATTAACCAATTGTGTTAAGCGTCCCTTAAGGCTCTATTCATTATACACAACGAGTTGGAGAAAGACACGCTATCTCCCAAGATTATACTAGCTGTTCCTATCCTTCACCCATATAAAGGCAGTGGCTCTGAAATTTTCTGCTGTCATGATATCCAGCTAGAGTTTGGGATATGAAGGAATACCTGACCCAAGGCCAGCCAATCTGTATGTTGTCCAGTGATCTAAAGCTCTAGATCCCCAGCCTATCAGGCTAATGATGACTTATTATAACAAGGCATATAATAGGTATAAGTAGATTATACCTATTATATTCTCTCAGAGAGACTGAATGTGAAATAGAAATAATCAATATTTTGGTATTTGGAAAATGAAATGCAAACAGAAGCCGAGACAACGGAGTTGAGTCATGTTTATGACGGAACAATAGAATACATTTAAATAAACTCCATCCATTGGGGGCAACAGCATGATTATCCTGTCCCTCACATTTGTTATTTCAATGTGATGCTATTCCAGGGTTCTTGTTTTCTGAATTTCTGAGTGCAACCTTCCATTGGTAACTGAATGAATGGTAACTGATCTTTGAAACCAAAACAATCATTGACGTGAATGTTTTACACAGCAGCATGTTTTCCTGTCATTGATGTGATCAAACATTTTGAACGGGATAATGGAATTTTAAAGTGTCCAGCCGTAATCATCACTTCCTTTTCCTCTAGCAAAGGTCTCTTAATGTTTTGAATATTCACTTACCAAGGTTCAAGAGAAATGCGAAATTGCTATGTGAAGAAATGCTAAGAATTTCCTACTGATTCATTTATAAAGATGGGTTGCTCCGCAATCGCTGTGAGAACACAAGTTATCTGGAGTCAGAGATATTATTCCAGGAGAGACTATTAATCTTATACTTGCAAGTTTGAAATCCAAAGAAAATCTGTTAATCTCAACCAAGATACTATGTCCTCTCATAAATTTAACTTAACATGACTGATTCCAAGGAGTTGCTAACACCTGGGTGGGGAACATTTTACTTTAAAAAATTGGTAAATGTTATTCTTCCCATTTCTTGATGTATCGATTTGAATGAAGTGATGAAGTCTTCAGTTGTTAGCTAATCATTACTTCATTAAGATAATTTCTTTTATGTTTGCTCTTATAATGGAAGTTATATGGAAGGGGAAAGTATGTGAATAATTCCTCAGCATTAACTAATGACTGAATATCATGTTGCTTCCATTGATAAAGTTTTACATATTAATATCTAAAAGAACTTATTGCTTTGATCTTAAACTAATGTTGTATTTCCTTTTAATAGATACATTTACTACATTAATTCACACCATGGTTGGACAAGGCAGCATTTTAAACAGGATTTGAATCATAGGCTTTACATCTGATTGAATTGAGTATAACTCCAATCTCTGTAGTATATACTCATTTACTCATCTAGCTTTACTAGCCATATGACTTTTGGCAGGTCCCTTAAGTTATTTATCTATCAGATTTTTCATTTGCAAAGTGAGAAGAGGATTAAATGGGATAATATATAGAAAACATTTAGAGGCTATAAAAAATGTTTAGCATACTTATTTTCAACAGGCGTACATTCTTTTGGGGCAAAAGATAGATTAAGGATATAAATATTGTGTATAAGATATACAACACAGGAAGAAAAGGACCAAAGAGAGAATGACAAAAAACAAAAACAAAACAAACAAACAAACAACAACAACAAAAAGGAGAAGGAAAAGATTGGCAAAACAACAGACAGAAAGTTTCTCAGGAACCTGTCCTGCAGAATGATGTGACGTGAGTTTGAGAGGTTTCCACAATAAGCCATGAAGGATGTTGCAGGCCTAAGTAATGTACAGAGTTTACAATATCATCAAAGTTTACCAATAATAGGGATAAATTAGGACTAGCCAGACTTCTTTTCCTGAACTGTGCTTTGCTTATCTTTTTCTTTTTTTTCCCCCTTCTACACTTTGATGGAAGCAGAAGGTTAGGAATAAAGTAAGGTGTGAAAGCACATGAAGCTTATACCTTCCCAGAAAAATTAGCTAAAAATAACTGAACACTTTAGAAAAATAAGGTAATAAATGCAACTGTGGTCCAAAAATAGTACCCACCAGATTTCTGAGCTTTTTAAACTTCCCCTTTCAAAATATGCCTATTAATTATTAAGTAAGTTAGAATAAAGGCAGACAAAATGTGGTATCTGAAACAGCATAGAGTCCAGAGTGTGGACGATGGCAATCCGCTATAGAGGGTGGTATGGGAATTGATCTTGGGAGGTGGTCACAGGGGTGTTAGTTTCAGTGTGCCCTAAAGTGCTGGTCCTTTTCATGTGGCCCCAGCATGCATCTCTTCCCCACTGGGAATAACAGCATGTCCACTACCACTGTTATGAAGCACTGGTTCAAAAGATAAAGCTAAATTAGAGTGATCTAAAGATGAATATCAAAAGATGGTGAATTCATGGCATCAACTTAATTAATCTAACTGGTGATGCATCTTGATTCAGAATAGCCCCCGCAGCCTTCACAAATATATTTTTTAATATTGCTAAAAAGAATAATTGCGGGGACACCTGGGTGGCTCAGTTGGCTACGTGACTGACTCTTCATTTCGGCCCAGGTAATCCCCCGGTTCGTGAAATCAAGTCCCGCGTTGGGCTCCAGGCTAACAGAGCAGAATCTGCTTGGGATTCTCTCTCTGCCCATCCCTTCCTTGCACTCTCTAAAAACAAAACAAGCAAACATTGAAAGAAAAAAAAAAAAGAATAATCGTGCCAGAAATTAGGAGACGCATGATAGAAATGTAAAGTATGAAGGCTAATTTCTACTAGAAAGTTCAAGCATGAACCAAAATGTGTGAAAATCAGCATATACAATTTGTGACTTCATTTCTAATTTTATCAGAAAATGTTGTGGATTACCATAGAGTCCAGAGATAGAAATCCCAGTATCATTACATTAAAACCATTTCTAACTCTTCTTCCCATTAAAAAGGAAGAAAGCTGAAGAACTCTTTAAACGCTTTGATCAGAAACTTGTGAGTGTAAGTAAATTTTCGCATATCAGGTAATGGTTGCATTATTAGATGGATACATTCCCTATTGGCAAGTTGTTGAGGACTCTTTTCAATTACCCTTTCAAACCTTGAGTCGAGATTCTACATTTGTCAGTCCACACTGGCTCTTGATATCAATTAATGACTTTGGAAATATCAATTATGTGTGGCTGATATGAAACCCACAGTATAATTCTATGTTTAAAGAATTTAGAGTTATAGAATATTACCAAAACGGTGGGGAGAAAAGACAGATTGTTATTTGTGCCTTCACTTAATATTCTCAGTAGAGATTTTCAATGTTTCTGGTGTCTCACGTGCACAAATAGGCTGGAGAACATTCTACCTTCTCATCTTCAGTGACGTAACAACCATAAACACGCACTATTCCCATCTCCGACTACAGGGAACTCAGCCCTGCTGCTGCTTCTCTGGACCTGATGCTACATCCACAACAAGGTCGTGCTTCCTGTGGGTTGTTCATATTGATGACCCTGTACAATGGGAACAGCGATGCAGCCCCATTCCTACAAGACAGGGAGTTCTTCCACAGAGGACGTGCGCTTGAAGATATCTAATTGGCCTGATCAAACCAGTTTTGGAAGTGTGCTGGAGTCCCAGGGTGCTTCCTACATATCCTCCTGCGAACCCTACCCCCTTTACAGTTGCTAGAACTGTAAGTCAGTCTCATTGCTCTGCCCACCTTCTCTGGCTCCTTACCGTGTTGAACAGGGACTCCCCCAATAACTCTTGTGCACCTCTCATTCCATTTTTGATTTAGCTTCTAGAAGAAACTAACCTAACATATCATTGTGAATATATCACTCCTGATCACGGATATCAACTGGATGAATAATTAGGCCTTACTATCATTTTACGTAACTCAAGGAAATGCAAGTGTTGCATTCAATACATCCAATTATCCAGACACTCAGTAATTATTGACGTCTGGCTACGTGTTATACGGACACAGTTTCACATAACTCACACGGTCTCATAGTTGGAATGACCGTCTTGATAAAAATTTTCATCTCTGATCTTTACGACCGTCAAAAGTATCTCTAATCAAAGAAAATTTTCCAGGACAATTTTAAATGTATTTTTAATTTACACTCGTCTGTAGGCCTCATTATGATCTAACAGTGAGATGCTTGGATAGACCTGTGTCTTTTACTCGGATGACTTAACCTGAGTATCAGAGTCTTGTTTGGCAGGGTCTCTTCTGTTCTAATCAGCAGTTCTCAGTAAAACTATGATACATGTTCCTTCATAGCAGGATTCCTCCACCTCAGCACTATTGATTTCTTGGACTGTATGATTCTTTGTTGTGGTGACTGTTCTATGTATTGTCAAATGTTTAACAGCATCCTTGGCCTCTGCCCACTACATGACAAGAGCAATCCTGCAGTTGTGACATTAAAAATGTCTCAAGACATTGCCAAATATCTCCCGAGAAGCAAAATTGTTTGAGAATCACTGTTTTTAAGAACTTCTTGGAAACCAAAAAAGAGAATTATTGAAATTAAAATATAACACGTTGTTTACTAAGTGGTTAAATGGGATATGAAAGAGTGTGTGTGTGTGTGTGTGTGTGTGTGTGTTTACGTGTGGGTGCATCATTTATGGCTTAAGGAAATGTAAGCACCTTCTCTGAAACCTATTCAATTTTTACTTTATAGTTGATCTGTGTTATGCTCCTGGTTCTGTGTTATTCTGTTTTGGATTCTTGAGCTGAAAATGTAATTGCTATTGGTTTGATCCCTTATTTGTATCAGAAAGAAGAATCTACCAATGGATAATTCTCCCTTTCTGTTTTCATTCCCTAAGATTCAGAATTTCAAAAAAAGAATTTTTTATCAACATTTAGTTTTATTTTGTTTAACTATTTATTTAATTAGGGGATATTTATTGAGGGTCTTTTATGTGCCCTCTCTGTACAAGGTACTGGACACATGAATGAACAAAACAAAGCAAAACATCTTGCCCTTGTAAAGTTTGTATTGTAGTGTACCTGCAGAGTTTAAGGATGTTCACTCTTCTCAAAGTGTGCCAACTGGAACCACATCCAAATTCCAAGCCATGCCTTCTTCTACACTGATGAAGTGATATGGGTAGTGGAAAATGATGGACTATGGATAGAAAGGTGTTAATGAAGAAGTACTTGTGAACATACTGAATAGAGACACAAAAATAATAACATCCACATTGAATGCTATTTCAGAAAGTCTTCACCCATTATTTGAAAAATCAATACTAATTTCCTCTGTGGCCTTGATTAATTACATCCCTGGCTCCTAGAGCCTCTGGCTTTGCTGTTTAACCATTTCTTACACAATTATTCATTTGCTCAGTACAGAAAGGTAGAAACCTTCCTGCATTTGGAGAATGAAGGGGAAAATCAGATATAGGCTGAAGCACTCATACATTTCACACCTACAGCTTTAGAAGGACTGGCCTCAAAGTAATGCTATCACAGCAACCCATGCCAGTAGTAATTATGATATAAAATGCTATATACAAGGGATTTTGTCCCATTTAACTTCTTATGTTTACCTTTATCAAAGAGCAACATAAGAATTTCTCCAAGTCACAGGCATTTTACAATTTTTGTTTTCTTTTATCAAATGATAATTCAATATCACACTTGTGGAATCAGTCTCAATTAACTAGAACTATAGCTGGATTATTTCACTTCATTCAAATGAAAACAATCTCTCTTTTCGCATATACATACTCACAAATACAGTCACATACACACACACACACACACACACACACACACACACACAAACACACATTCACATAAAACTTAGTTAAAAACCAAACAAGTGATATAATGATATAATGATGTTCCCAATTTCATCTCTCCTCACAAGATAACCAACTAGCAACTAATCATAGACAAGACATCAGTGTGAAAATCCATGAACCTGGGGATGAGGCTGAAATATTTTGCCTTGACCACAGATATCAAGAAGAACCACATTACAAAGGTAAGAGGAACAGTTTCACTTTGAGGATAAAGCCTCTCCTTAAAACCAGCACAGTGCTGCATAAAAGGGCCTTCTGGTCCTTCCAGTGGGAAAACAGAACCCAAGATGGACATCTAGCTTCCCCAGGATTTTAGGACACTTCCCAGGAAGAAACAAAATCGATTAGCCTGTAGCTAGAGTTGCCAAAAAAAGGAGAGAGGATGTAAATCGATAAAATTGTAAATGAAAAAAGAAAAATTACATTGGTGCCCCAAATAGGAAGAATCATAAGTGAATACGATGAAAAATTATATGCCAATAAATTGGATAACAAAGAAGAAATGGAAAAATTCTTGGAAACATACAATCTACCAGGACGGAATCGTGAAGAAGTAGAAAATCTGAACAGATCAATAACAAGCATTGAAATTGACTCAGTTATCAACTCCTCTCCCCTTCCTCAAAATAAAGCCCAAGACCAGATGGCTTCACTGGTGATTTCTGCCAAATATTTGAAGAATTAACACCAATCTTTTCCAAATGCTTCCAAAAAAGGGAACACTCCCAAACTCATTCTACAGGGCCAACATTACTCTGACACCTGAAGCCAGATAAAGACACAAGAAAAAAAAAGTAGATGAATATCCCCAACGAAAAGTTTTCAACAAAATACTAGCAAATCAAATTTAATACCATAATGGAAACAGTGCACATGATGACCAAGTGGGATTCATTTCTGATATGCAAAGATGGTTCAACGTATGTGAATTAATACATGTAATATACCATATTAATAATCCAAAACAGTAAAATCATATGATCATTACAATAAATGTAGAAAAAACATTTGACAGAATTTAACACAGTTTCATAGTAAAAATTCTCAACAAATTATGTGTAAATGGACGCATAATAATAAATAATAAATAATAATAATAAATAACATAATAAAGGACTTTCTGACAAGCCACAGCTAACATCATATTCAATGGTAAAAATCTGAAAGCTCTTCCTTTAAGATCAGGGACAAGTCAAGAGTTCCCATTCTCAACGTGCTTGTTCAACATAGCACTGGAAGTCCCACCCAGAGATATCAGGCATGAAAAGAAAAAAAAAAAAGACATCCAAATTGGAAAGGAAAAAGTAAAACTGTCCCTATTTGCAGATGACATGGTTCCATACACACACACACACACACACACACACACACACATATAACTCTAAAGACTCAAAACAAAAGTGAAAACAAAATCTTATTAGTACTAATAAACAATATCAGTAAAGTTTCAGGGCACAAAATCAACATACAAAAAACAGTTGCATTTCTAGGTACTAACAGTGAACTATCTGTAGCAGAAAAAAAGAGAACAATGGTATTTGCAATAGCATCAAAAACAGTAAAGTATTTGGCAATAAATTTAACCAAGGAAGTGAAACACCCATATACACAAAACGGTCAGACATTGATGAAAGAAACTGAAGAAGATACAAATACATGGAAAGATATCCCAAGTTCGTGGATTGAAGGAATCTAACGTGTTAGTCATATTAATGAAATTTTATACAGAAATAGAAAAAAATAGGGGCTTCTGGGTGGAGGTCCATCTTGTCCATATATACGAAAAAAAAACTGATATGAGACCATAAAATAGCATCACTTTGCGAATAGCATAAAAGTAAGTTTTTTTGTTTGTTTGTTTTTTGTTTTTGTAAACTACTTGCTAGTGATAGCTTTGGACTGCAATTCGCTACCATTTTCATTGGATTTAAAACAAAGTAGAAAGTTATCCAGAAAACTTAATTAGTATCCTAATTTCTAAACACTTTTGCCTCACACCATTCTAGCATACAACTAAAATATAAAAAGTCTTTACACCGACATATTAAAATACCTGCAGCTTTTTTAGAAAAAGGGAAAAAGAGAAAACAAAGTAGTATGAGTTCGGGAAAGAACTCTCAGAATTAAGAGGCCATGACTACAAAAACAACCCCAGTCAAATCACCAATTGATATGTATTAAAACTCAGGGGGTCACCTGGGTGGCTCAGTCAGTCAAAGCATCCAACTTCGGCTCAGGTAGTGATCTCACAGTTCACGGGTCAAGCTCCCCATCCGGCTCTGTGCTGACACCTTGGAGCCTGGAGCCCGCTTCGGATTCTGTGTCCCCCTCCCTCTCTGCCCCTCCCCCACTTGCACTCTGGGTCTGTCTCTCTTTCAAAAATAAATAGACATTAAAAACAAAACGCAGAGCCCTTGATCTTTAGAATTGTGAAGCTCAAGTTCCACTTCTCAACGTTCTTCTAGAACTTACTTTGAAAACATAATGTTTAAAAGGCCCTGGTGAGGTGCCATAGAGGACTCTGTGAGTTTTTACCCTTTCTACACAGTCATGAATATATTTATCAGATTTCCATGGCCTCTTCAAAACTATTTTCAAAACACAGTGTGAGACCTCAAAGGAACTATTTAGTGAAGCTATATTCCAAACTATAGCTCCGTGGATATGTGTACTCCTAGCGGTTACCAGTGGCCCTTCGCTACTAAAAAGGAAGATTTACCTCGGCAATGATCAGCAGTGGTTCCACACTTTACTTTCAATCAGCAGTTTTTCTTGAATAACTCTCACCGGACAGGCCATGATGCACAACCACTTTGATAGATTCTGTTAGGAAGACGGAGAACAGTTACTCCTCCAGGCAAAACCCGCCAAAGGTGAGCGTTTCACTGCCGCAAATCCAGAGAGAGGAGAAATTTACAATGACTCAAGTTTGATACAAGGGGTCAGGTCATAGCTGATTAGAATATGAAATCAATAATTGAGTATGATTTTATCATCCTACTGAAATACAATAAAGTAACCAAAATGAGTATGCTGTCAGCCTGAGACTAGTATAATTAAATGAGATTAATTTGACAAAAGAAGCCTTTAAACTTAATTTATCAAACACATGACGTATTTATGTTTTTCACTGCAGACAGCAAAAATAATAATAATAATAATAATAATAAAATAACTAACACCAAAAAATCACCACAGACTATGTATCATTCAGGAAGTAGATTTTGAAAGAAATTAAACTGCCTTTGAAAATCCTAATAAATTTAGGATTTTTAGAAATGCACATTCAGGTTTATGAGGAATATGACATCTCCGAAAAGAATGATTTGATACTAAAGGCTTCTCTTGAATTTAACTGGTATTTCTCCCATAGCATCTAGTCCAAGGCTAGGCCTAGAATGTAAATTATTCTTAGCAATACTTGTTAGTTAACTCTTTCCTTGATATTTCTTAAGAATATCTGCAAATATTAATTTTATTCTTTATATCTACCAAAAGTATATATTTCCCCTATCGATTGTATCCATTTTTGATTATTTTTATCACAAAATCAGCTGCCACCTATAATACCATATCCCCTCCAAATACACTTTAAAATAAAAACCAAACTTGAAAATACAAAAATAAGAGAATCATTAATTTTGGACAATATTATAACTTATATGATTTTTAAAAGTAAAGTACATTTTTTAATGTTTATTTGTTCTTGAGAGAGAGAGAGAGAGAGACAGAGCACAAGCGGGGCAGGGGCAGAGAGAGACGGAGACACAGAGTCTGAAGCAGGCTCCATGCTCTGAGCTGTCAGCACAGAGCCCGATGCGGGGCTTGAACCCATAAACCATGAGATCACGACCTGAGCCGAAGTCAGATGCTTAACCATATTGATGAACAACTACCAAAACAAATAAATACACCTACATGCACACACATATAGACACAACCCAAAAGACAAAGCTGCAACATTAGTGGCCAACCCATTCATGTAGCAGGAACAAATTATTATTTTAAAGTTATCAACAATTCATTTCTGTTGTCAAAGACAGATCCTTGACATTTAGAGCTGCAAAAACAAACAAACAAACAAATAAACAAGTAGTTGGTCATGTATGTACCTTCTGCTTTCCTGGGTGGAAATTGAAGTTTATCTCTGGACAGACCCTTCCTCAACTAAGAGATGGACCACTTGGTGAGCTTATGCAAACAGGCAGTATAATTCTCAGGGAAGCCTTGAATGCTGCCCGGGGAATGCTGCCCTGTGATCACCTAACCTGGCTCTAGACCACATAAAACTTTCAGAAGTCCAAGTAGTGGTTTCCTCTGAAGGAAGTGCTGTTTCAGATATCACTCAGGGACACATCAAAGCAGCAGGCCTTAATCTGGGGATAGGAAGAATGCATTTCACTGAGTTCATGATGTGGGATTTGCACTCTGCAGAGGAACAATACAGTTGAACTGGACTCCTGAAAAGTGAAAGTTGACCCCTGAGAAATGGCTGGAGGAAGTTGAGGGAGCCACGGAGCAAAGACGGTAAGAAATCCTGGTAGAAAAGGAACAGTGAAACCTAGTAGCCAGTTTGTGTGTGTGTGTGTGTGTGTGTGTGTGTGCACGTGCGTGCGCACACTTGTATTTATTTATTTATTTTGCATTTTATTTTCATTCTCAGATTCCCAATTTTTCAGAAAGTTATTTATTTTTATTTTTGTCTTTTATCCTAGTTTCATCCAGGCTTTTCTTTAGTGAAGAGCATGTTTGTGTGTGTGTGTGTGTGTGTGTGTGTGTGTGTGTGTGTGTGTGTGCGTTTGCAGCAATGACTTTGCTTGTAATATATAACGATATATGCACAAGGCCACTGGTTGGGGAAATGGTTTTCAAAAATAAAAAGTAATCATCAGAGAGGCTCAGAGTAGGAGTTTCAAGCAACAGATGACATAGAGGTACTTATGATGAATTTGTTGGAAATATAATCATTCCCGGGACAAGACTGTATAAAAATCAAGATCTTAAAGCCATCACACACAAAGAGACAACCCAAACTATGTTTTATATTATCCAGTTTATAAAGACAAGAGTGACCACTGAAGGTATGAGAACTGGACATTAAGTTGTTGCTTTTAAGAAGACGTTGATGTTGGAGGAAAATGAAACTCAGACAGTTATTTGCCCCCAAAACCCTCCTTCCGCTTGCCTATGATATTCCACTTGCCCAGAAACATAAGCAACAAGGTAGACCCAATTCTTTTTGAGATGATTCTGTTAGAATAATTGAAAAGTCCACTTTGTGATTTATTAGTTGTTTTATGTTATCACCATTGCATTAATTAGAAATTGTGTCTCCACATCATTAGGATCATAACGAAAGAGGAAAATCTTGAAATACATAAACCACAAACCCAAAGCTTCAGATTATATCCCATATCAAAGGCTCAAAATAGCTCATATAAAACCAATAAATCAGGTAGGTAGTAATTAGACATGAAATCTTTCAGTTTTCATTTGCCATACTGCCTTTGGTTTTCCTTTGCCTTGTTTTATTTTTCTTGAATTCAAGCAGTAAACAAAGTGTGTGAATAAAACTGTTGGTCTGGACTCACGCTGAAAAGGCTGTCAGGTGAGCAAACATCATCCGCTTAAGATAAGGTGCCTTTACTTTAGACAGAACTCTTGTAACTATATTGCCATCTATATGATCATTTAAAAAAAAACCTCTACTGCTATATGTTCCAGGAAGTTGGCTTAGATTCAAGTTTTTAATCCCTTTTGCTTCTTATTTTCAGCAGGTGTTAAAATCAAGGACAGACAGAGACCAGCCTTGAAGGTTCCCAGAGCAGACAGAGACAGTTTAGTCGCGCAGGCAGAGCTTAATTTAGTGTATTTTGCAAGGCTAACTTGACCTGGGTCATTTCTTGTTTTTGCCTCTGGAAATGATAAGCAAAACTTGGCTTGTTTCACAAGGCTGATATGAGGTAGCCACTGAAAATTGTAATACTATAACCAATCACTGTGAAGAATAAGCAATCTCCATTTTCTCACTATATAAGCTGTTTTATAAAAGTATACCCCTTAGCCTCATTCTGTGTCCTGGTGTGAGTGCTCCTGGTTTGCAAACTGTCTTTTTAGTATGTGCACAATAAGTGTTTACTAATTACTACCTACCTGATTCATTGGTTTTACATAAGCTATTTTGAACCTTTGGCATGGGGTATCGATCCCTGGCATTAACAAGTAACTGTGGTGTAAAATAAGGGAACAATAGAAGCTTGGGAGTAAATCAGACATCAACTCACCTTCCAAGGTGATAATATCTTATATATCACCACAGTAATACATAGGTATGGTTCTGGGAAAACTTGTTATTTTTTCCATTTGGTCTCAAGGTGCATCAAACCACTCAGAAAAGGAAATTCACTTTAATGCCCGTAGGTCTAAAAAAATAAAAAGCACACTCAGGAATTTGAACTAAGTAAAAATACATTTCTGGAGGTCTATAAATATTCATCTAACAAATCATTGATTAGATTTTAATACTGTACTAAATGACTTAATAATTTTATTGATTAGAATGTCAATCATTAAGAGAAATATTGCATATATTAAATTGCATCTTGAATATGACTTTTTTGGGTAATCTGGGTTTTTTTCTCAATGCTTAAAACAATGAAATAATTTTTTAAATAAGAAATTTAAAAGTTATTCTTTAATTAAAAAGTAATTATAGATTCATAAGAAATTTCAAAAGTAGCACAGAGAGAACTGTGTAACTAGTTTTATTTTTTTCCCAATGATATGCAACAATAGCGTAATATAAAAATCATGAACGTGACCTTGGTTAATGCGTGTGCACAGTGTGATTCCATTTTATCCCACATGAAGTTTGGTATAATAAATAACAGTGGAGACACAGGGCTATCCCATCACAGTGAAACTCTCCCCCATGTTTCCCCTCTGTAGTACATCTCACCTTCACTCCACCCTCCACCCCATCTCCTGTAATGGTTCATTTTACATGTCAACCTGATTGGGTCTTGAGGTGCCCAGGTATCTGATCAAATGTTATTCTGGGTGTGTCTGTGAGGGGGTTTCTGGATGAGATTAACATTTGAGTGGTAGACTGGATGAAGTATATTAACTTCCCTACTGTGGCTGCACCTCATCTAATCCATTTTGTCCACTTATTCTGAGCAGAATAAAAGACCAAGAAAGAATTATTTCTCTCTATGTACCTGTCCATAAGCTGGGATGTCAGTCTTCTTTTGGACTTCTTTTGGACTTGGATTCAGACTGGAACTAAACCATAGTTTCTCCCGAGTCTCCAGCTTACAGACTGCAGATCTTGGACTTCTCAGTCTCCATAACTATGTGAATCAATTCCTTATAGTATATGTCTTTATGTAGTAATATATATTAGCATCTATGTGCCATATATATATATATATATATATATATATATATAATATACATATATACATACACATGTAAATGTATATACTTATTGGTCGCATTTCTCTAGAGAATATATAAAATATATAATATATATAAATAATATACATATTTAGTGTATATTTAGTTATATGGTTATATTTGGTTATATTTCTCTAAAGAATTCAGATAAATACTACCCCTAATCTCTAACAATCAGTATTTTGTTTTCTATCTCTATAATTCTCTATCTCTATCTCTATAATTCTATCTCTATAACATTTCAATAATGTTATATAAATGGAATCGTATATTATGTGACCTTTTGAGGTTTATATATTTTTTCAATTAGCATGAAGTCCTTGACATCCATCCAAAATGATGTGTTTCTATATTCTATTCCTTTTTATTACCTAGCAGTATTCTATTAGTTATGTTTTTTTTCTATTAGTTATGTTTTTTATCAAAGTTTAATTCCTCTCTTTCTTCTTTATAAAGAAAATCAGTAGAATCTTCTTTTAGACTGAAGCAAATTATCTGGAATTACCATATTATACACACAAATACACACACACATACACACAGGCACACATACACAAGGTTCATGTACACATTAAAAAACACATAAATTCATATGCATGCACATTATTGGGGGGGTCTGCTTTGATTTCTTTTTTTACAAAAAAAAAGTTTACATTTTAACTCCAGCTCATAAAGCCACTCTCCCTTTGCATTAAAATCATGTGGATACATGATATAAATGTTCTCATATCTTATGAGACAATTCTATACCCCTTCAGGATCTACCTCAAAATTTCCTGCAGGCCATCTGACCAATAGCCAGTTGTAGATATATTGACCCTGCTAAGGAAGATGATCAAGTGGAGGAACTCCAGGATGTGGCTAATATATACATTTAGGGGGTAGAAGAGTGTTAATGGTACTGTATTCTATGGTGTACTGAATAAGTGGGATACCTTACACAAAGTTTAATAGAGAATAGCTTACCAATATGGGAACATACTCTTTTGATATAGAAGTTAACATCCTAGCAAACACCCTGGGTGCAGTACTAACACACCTACAAAGGCTCTTGAAAACTTGCAAAAAATGATGGTATAGATTAACTGAAGTAGAAATGCCAGACTATAATGGCTTTGAAGGACAGTGTCAAAATCCAGAGAAGTGGGCTAAGATACTCTCTTGTTGATTGTGTCTCACAGTAGGATCTAAAGGACCTTGTGTTTACCAAAACAATGAAGGATCAATGAGAAGACACATGAATTGCTGAGAAGTTCAGAAGTGGCTTTTCTCTATAGGACTAATAATAGAGATTCTATTACATAAGTGGGCTCCCCGATAACAAAGGGGATAATAGGCTTTCAAATGATAGAAACTAAGAAATGGCATTTACCAGCAGAAGCAAGTGAGTGCAGAAACACAGTAAGATAAGAATGGAGTGGAAATCACGAGTTTTCCATCCACACACAGAGATGGAGAAGTCTAACAAAACACAGTGCTTCTTGAAACAAGATAGATCGACAACCAACAGAATGATAAGGGAAGATATCAAGATTGAATAATGTGGTAGACTGAAACATATCAAAGACAAAGGGAAGGTGGAGAGATTTTTATTTTAGAAGACAGAAGGCAATGTGAGAGAAAGACAATAGAGAGAAAGATTTGAAGATGGTATGCTGAGGAATTTAAAGATGGGAGAAAGGCCCATGAGTCTTGGAATACAAAGAATACAGGTGTAGAAGCCAGAAAAGAGAAGGAAAGAAATACTTTCTTAGGGATAACAGAAGAAGTAAGCCAGGCAAACATTTTTAACCTAATTAAACCAATCTAATACTTCTGGTCTCTAAAAGAATAGATTATGCTAAGAAACAAAGTTTGGGGTAAGAGCAGTCATAGAGATCTCATACTCATTATTAGAAAGATGAAGACGGGCGCCTGGGTGGCTCAGTTGGTTAAGCGTCCGACTTCGGCTCAGGTCATGATCTCGCGGTCTGTGAGTTCAAGCCCCGCGTCGGGCTCTGTGCTGACAGCTCAGAGCCTGGAGCCTGTTTCAGATTCTGTGTCTCCTTCTCTCTCTGGCCCTCCCCCATTCATGCTCTGTCTCTCTCTGTCTCAAAAATAAATAAACGTTAAAAAAAATTTTTAAAAAATAGAAAGCTGAAGGCAGTCACCAAAATAAAATGACACTACCTCTACCTAGTTTGTAGACTTAAGCTAGTTTTCAATCCAGAACCCATGGGCTAAAGGAAAACTTGAGTCTCTATTAGGAAGGAATTTTCACCCCAAGACTAATCTATCCTATAGCAACTCACCTTAGAGTTCACAAAGGGATCTATAAAACAATACTTGATTAAATATGAATTGAAGAAAGGGGAAGACCCAAATGTTAGAGGATGTAGGGACAAGCTGACCCTTATATCCTTGTTAGAGTGAAGACAAATGGGAGCCATATCTAGCTTATAGTGGGCCCCCTATATCTACAAAACCACTTAGTACTCAGTGCCCCATTCTCTGAATATAAAGGATATAATATAAATGGATGTACTTGGTGTATGGAAGATCCCTCATATTGGTCACTTGACCCATGGGGTGATAACTATGAGTGGGGAAGACCCAAACAAGTTGATGAAACTGCATACACCCCAATATAGTAAATGAAAAAAAACCATAACATCTACTGGGGAGCAGGAGAAAAAAAGTACACATTAATGTCACCTTAGGCTGATGGATTATTTTGGGATGGGTTATGCCATGGATTCTTAATGTTGGGTATTTCTCCTTACCAGATCCCAAATTAATTCACCTATTTGAAGGTACTGAAAATGTATGTAAATTCATGGCTGACAGCGAACTACTCCAAATAATCAAGTAGTAGCCTCTATTGCAGCTTTTGTGTCACATGTGGCAGGGCACATGGTTTCTGGCACCTCGTAAGTGGGCAATAGTCTTATGAATACCTACGTTTTTCATTACTATCAGGAAAGAGGACCAGAAATAGTTATTACTAAAGTTAAATAGACAAGAGGATGATTTCACACATTATTCCAGGGCTGTATTAACTTTCCACCTTTTGTTGTAATTTTATCCCAAAGTGTGTGGACTGTTGAAACAGTAGACAGGACATTGCAGCTGGCCACTGTGTGGGTGGATGTCAACCAAGCCAGATAAGCCAGAAGTGGAAAAATGTTGGAGAACTCCGTAAAAATATATTTGCTTTCAAGTGTGAATATTGTAGACAGGTCGTCAACATGGTCCCACAGTCCCACTCCTGGTATTTACCTTTCCATGTAACCACCTCCCTTCTAATGTGGGTAGGCCCTGTGACTTGCTCCTAATCAATAGATTAAAGAAAAGGTGACAGAATAAACACGATGACATGTGCAAGATTATGTTACATATTAAGGAAGTTACCAGTTGAAGAAACATATTAATGAAAACTGGGTGGCTCAGTCAGTTGAACCTCCAAGTCTTGATTTAAGCTCAGGTCATGATCTCATGGTTGTGAGTTCGAGCCTTGCATCAGGCTTCACACTAACAGTGCAGAGCCTGCTTGGGATTCTCTCTATCCATCTCTCTCTGACCCTTCCCAGTTCGTGCCCACTGTCTCTGTCTCAAAATAAGTAAATAAACTTAAAAAAAGAAGGAAACTGTCAGGTTATGACCTGCATATGGAAAGGGCCATACAATGGAATGAGGGGAGGTCTCTGGCCAATAGCCAAAGAGAAAACAAGGATCTTGGTATAATAACTTCCAAAAAACTGAGTGCTTCCAACAACCACATGAGCTTGAAGATCACCAGCCTTAGATGGGACTACATCCCCAGCCAACCGCAAATTACAGCCTTGTAGAATACCCAGCTGTGCCAGACCCAGATTTCTGACTCTCAGAAATGGTGAGATAATAAATGTATGATGTTGACACTGCTAAGTTTTTTATAAAATTGTCACAAAATAATAGATACAGTAGAATAGATATAGAAGACAGCCCTTCAAAGATACAGGAGCCTAATATATTGATGATGTTTTTAAGGACTAATAATATTGGGAAGGTAAAGAGATTGACAAACTTTTTCAGAGAGATTCAAGTAGTAAATTCTTTAGGCTTTCAGTCCATAAGCTCTCTGTTGTAGCTTGTCAAATTTTGTCATTGTAATTTCAAAGCATACAGAGAAAATACACACAAAAGAATGTTGGGTCTGATACCCCATCTAAAATGGAGAACAAATGTGTGCATTTCTCATCTCTCACAAGAATCTAGCACATTACTTTGTATAACTCTTTAGATTCTGGGGTCATCATCTTTCACATATGTGAATAATATCCAGACTCATTTACCAAGTAACATGGAAAACTTAGGCTCCCAACTCAGTGTGAGTGCCAGAGGAGAAAAGTGCAATCCAATCTGCTGTACAGTTGGGAAAGATATTACATGAAGTGTGCGGCAAGGACTTAAATTAAAATGTAGTCCCTTAGATCTGGAGCAAGGCCATATCATTTGCAGGAGAAAACTATGCAACATTTGAAAAAGCAGTCCCTAGAATGTGGGCCCTACCAGTGCTGGCAATGTACCTGACAATGAATTATCAAATGGTTAGGCAACCAGAGAATTCCATATGAATTAGGGTCTGTTAGACCCACTCGTGCATAAGTTGGGTGGGGAAGATGCAAGTCAGTACAATAGAGGTATTGTATCTGGAATGGCTTCATAGCGGGTTCTGATGACCAGAGGATGTAAAAAAAAAAATCAAGCTTGGATAAAAGGTCGGTTAGCTCAGTATATAAATGTAATCCAAAAATAGATCCTGTGGTATTACAACCTCACATAGAAGGCAATGAGGAGAAAGCTTCCCAGGGTGCTGTTGTGAGCAGTGCACCTGTTATCCAATATGCAGGAAAAGAGAGCTGGCATGTGGTAAGTGTCTACACAGACATAAGAGCAAGTAATTGGTTATTAGCCTGGCTACCTGGCCATGTGGCTTAAAGGACAAAGAAAAATTGGAAATATAAAGAAAATTAAAGTTTGAGAGGAGGCATGCAGACGGACTTTTATGGTCATGAAGGGTGGGGCTCTTTTAACTCACGTTAACAGCCACCAGAAAGGATTAACCATAGAAAAACCCCTGAACATTTGGATAGTCAGTATGACTCTATTACTTGACATCAGCCAGCCTGTGTCATCTGCCACCCCAGTGATGACAGAACGGGTGAATGAATGAACTGGTCATTGTGTCAGGGATGAAGTCTGCACAGAGTGTAACAACATGTGTTCCCACTCACCAAGACGGTCCTAGTTGCCATCGTTGCTCAATGATCGGCCAGCTATCCACAAAGATCAACCCTTAGTACCAGAAATGTTCATCCTTCAAGGAGACCAACCATCTACTTGTGGTTAAGTTTATTGCACTGAACCCTTCAAATCTTAGAAAAGACAGTGGATCATGTTTACTAAGATCAACACATATTCTAGGAATGGGTTTGCTTTTTCTACCCATGGGGCCTTGAGCAATTCCAATATTTGAAGAATTATAGATAGTTTTAATCAAGAACACAGAATTCTACATAACGTTGAAGACTAAGGGATCGATTCAACAGCAAAGCGGAGGGCGGGTGGTTGATTAGGTAAAATAATCTTGGAATGCTTTGTCCTATAACATTGCGTGCCATGCAGTCACCACTCGTCTGCTAGAACATTAAAATGATCTCCTGTAAGTGAAACTGAGATGCCAGCTTAAGAACAATAACTTGTGAGGACTGGGCACCTTCCAGGGCAAAATATATACCCTTAGTCATGAATCAGAACTGGAAATCAACCATGCAATTTCCATACAATTTTTAATGAGATTGTTTTCCTTTGTTTTGTTTGTTTTGTTTTATACAGTTTTGCTTAGTAGTTGCATTTGTAAGAAATATTACCAAACGGCCCTTTCATATCAAAATGTACGTAGGCCCATTCTTTTGTCTGCTGAAACTCAAGTGTAGGGGCGAAAAATCAAATTTCAAAACCATCTTAAGGATATACTTGAAACGATTATTTTAAAATCCTTTTAATCAGAGATGTCAAATACATGTATTGTAGGTTTTCAAATCTTAGCATCATCGTTTAACTATTTTTCTTGGCAAAAATAACAAGAGAAAGAAAATGTGTTTCTTTTATACTGAAAAGAAAACTTCAAAGTTGTTATTGATCTTTTCACATCACATCAAAATTACATTGATTGTGGACCAGACAAAATATTGGCAATCAAGAGCAAGTTCAGAGTAATTTTAGAAGTGTAAGTTGGCCAAAGTCGGCAAGTGGGGAGAGTTAGGTTTTCGGAAGAGGGCTCTCAAATATATCTTTTTTTAAAAACGGCAATTCCAGAAGACAATGTGCCTATAAATGAGTCCTAGCCCAAGATGTACCCTTTGGAGTCTCTGTGCCAGGGATAGAAGCCCTGATGACACCTGCTGTCGGTAAGAGACAACCACAGTCCTTCACAGATTTGCCGTCCAGCCTCCTCCAAGAACACTGGCATTTCCTGGCTATCAGATATGCCAGACGTGTTCTCACTTTTAGTGAAGTCCTTTTCAGCATAACACTCTAAGAGGCATGTACCAAATGTCTCCTGTTCTGTAAGATATGACTATTAAAATTTCTAGACCTGAAGCTTCACATATCCTTGTGAGTTCTGAAATACTGAAATTACTGAGTTACCCACTCCTGAAAATAAAAAGATCTAAAACAACATAATAGCTATGATCATCTCACAAAATGTGGTGTTTACTTTGATTAATGCCAACCTAGTATGTCAAAAGACCTATTATTACTGCTGTTAGATAGATAGATAGATGATAGATAGATAGACAATAGATAGATAATATAGTGAGTGTTGTGTATACTGTATGTTACTGTATATAGACAGTAATATAATAAATACAAATATGTGTGTATATGTATACATATATATACTTTATGCTTCATGCATTCTTTTACTCATTTTCATCCATTCAACAAATATTTATTGAACTACTAACATTGGGCAGGCATTGGTGATATTATTTTATTTATTTATTTTTAACATGTACTCATTTTTGAGAGACAGAGAGTGAGTGAGGGAGGCCAGAGAGAGAGGGAGATACAGAATCCAAAGCAGGCTCCATGGTCTGACCTGTCAGCACAGAGCCTGACACGGGGCTCGAACTCACAAACTGTGAGACCAGGACCTGAGCTGAAGTTGGACGCTTAACTGACTGAGCCACCCAGGCACCCTGAGGTGGTGGTATCATTTTAGCAAGAAAGCCGTGGTCCCTGTCCTCATAGCACTTCTCACACGCTGTAAGGATCACAAACTAACATTAATGGAGATACTATAATTAGCATATAGTATGCACTAGGTTAACTATTTACCTGTATTACCTGATATACTTTTGTTATAAAAGTTTATTGGGAAATATTATAACTGAAGCCAGTTCTTCAAAAACAATAGGTCAGGAAAATCTTAGGGAAGAAGAAGGTTATTTTAGGTAAGGTGATAGGGGTCTCCTTTGTGAGGAAGTAACATTTAAGTAGAACCTTGAATGATCTGAAGATAAAGTCTGTGAATAGGTCTCGGGGAAAATCAAACAGAGAGACCCTGAAAAGAAAACAAGTTTCCTATGTTTGAAGGCCATCAAGAAAGTACCAACAAATGAATGAGTGAGGAAGAGGGTGTTAGGAGAAGAAGAGGTAAGAATAAACCCCGATCAGAGTGTGTGGTATCTTGTCGAATATAGCAGACAGGTATAGATTTGACTAAGAGTGAGATCACAATTAGTATTGATCAATGGAATTATTATTACATTCAGCAATAGCCTTATTTAAATTAGGGTAGAATAAAACCATAAAGCTGTTGATCATGAAAATGGAGTAAGAAATAGAAGAAAAAAAAAGAGATGTGATCAAAATTATACTGCCTGGATTTGTTGTAAATGTTTTAGATGCTTAATAATAGTAACAATAAACATAATAGTAATAACAACAATAAAAGGTTGTAAGAAAGCATGAAGTCAATATCTACTTTAAAAATGTCCAATTGTGTCCTCTGGTCATATCACACATAAATGTGAAAAAGAGATTGTCTATGACATTAAAAAAAGGCACAATACGAGAAGTATGAAAGTTTAGAAACAAAACAAAAAAATTGAAACAGCAGCTGAAGACTAGTCACGGGACAAGGGAGATACGAGAAAATCCTTAGAGTCTTATGCATTTGTTTTTTTTTTTTTAATTTTTTTTAACGTTTATTTATTTTTGAGACAGAGAGAGACAGAGCATGAACGGGGGAGGGGCAGAGAGAGAGGGAGACACACTATCGGAAGCAGGCTCCAAGCTCTGAGCCATCAGCCCAGAGCCCGATGCGGGGCTCGAACTCACGGACCGCGAGATCGTGACCTGAGCTGACGTCGGACGCTCAACCGACTGAGCCACCCAGGCGCCCCGAGTCTTATGCATTTGAACTGTCAGCTATTCAGGTTGGAATGGGACAGAAAATCTGATATCACACATAGTTTAAGGTAAATGCCTTCTAAAAGCTTGGTCCAGGGCAACAAAGCCGAGAGTAAGATTTCCCAAGTGCATAAAACTGGAAGTGGGATCAGGGAACCAAGAAGACTCACCACAGGCTTTCCTAACACATTAACCTGTGCTGTCTAACAAATAACTTTGTCAGTTAAACAAAATATGCCACATCGGTTAAAGCTTTCTATCATTCTAATTTTCAATGTCAAAATGGCAGAGAAAAAAGAGAAGACTGACGTGGGTTTCATGTGAAGCTGACTCTATTATGCTTGTCCCCTGATTCAAGGGATATGTTAATATGGCTGGAAACTCCTCTCCGTTTTATTGACTTAGACAAAAGTTTTAAGGGTTTCTAACTGGTTTTAAAGATACAGCTGAATAATAACTCAGTCCTGGGTATTCATGGCTACCATACCCTTCCACTTGAAGGTCTCTTATTTATTTATGTATTTATGTATTATGTATGTATGTATGTATTTACCTACTTACTTATTTACTTGTGTATTTATCAGTTTTTTTCAAGTTAGTTAATATACAGTGTAGTCTTCACTTCGGGAGTAGAACCCAGTGATTCATCTCTTACGTATGACACCAAGTGCTCATCCCAAAAAGTGACCTCCGTAATGCCATCACACATTTAACCCCATCTCCAGAACCCCTCAGTTTATTCTATTTAAGAGTCTCTTATGGTTTGCCTCCCTCTCTGTTTTTCTCTTATTTTCCCTTCCTTTCCCCTATTTCATCCATAGAGTTTCTCAAATTCCGCATAAGTAAAAATGTATATCTGTCTTTCTCTGACTCACTTACTTTGGTTAGCATAATACCCTCTAGTTCCATCCATGTTGTTGCAAATGGCACGATTTCATTCTTTTTCATTGCTGAGTAATACTCCGTTATATATATATATATGTATATATATATATATACATATATATATATATATATACCACATCTTCTTTATCCATTCACTACTTGATGCTGTCTTGTACAGGAAGGAAGGTGACCTAAGCATGTAGGACACAAACACATCTCAAGCACCAGGAACTTGGCTTCATTACAGATTTTTGTAAGGCAGTTGTCCATGAAAGCCAAGATCAATTTTACCAAGAACGAGAAACCTAAATGTTCCATGACACAATAGAAAACAGTGGTAGTGTTTTGCCTTCAATGTTCAGGAGGCTTTTCTTATGATCCTTTTCTTACTCTAACCATTCTGGAATTTATGTTTGTATATTATATGAAATGTAAAGGTGTTGCTTTTTTTTTTTTATGGATAGCCAATTTTCAAAAGGAAAAACTTGAATGGCCAACACGTTTCCCTGATTAGAAATGAAAAATTTATTATTAAAGGTTTTTTTATTCTGTATTCAAACAACTGATCCCAAACTACTATCTTGTTCCAGTGATTAATTTGGCACACTTGTTTAGTTATTGTTTTGTGCCAATACAACTTGTTTAGTTAATGTAGTTTTGTAGCATGTTTTCATAGCCTATCAAACTCATCCCCATTAATTAATTTATTTTTCAAAGTAGTTTTGATTTTTCTTGCCAATTTTCTCCTCCTATGAGGAGAAACAAAGCCTATCAAATTTCTGTTGAAGTTTTGGGTATGATTTAACTGAACATAGGGGTTGATAGAAAACGGATGTGCTTTCAATGTAACATATCGCTAGTTATGGACGTGTCATATCCCTTTTATTAGTCAGAATGCTCCAGAAAAAGAGAACCAATAGGACACATATAGATAAAAAATGAGATTTGTTTTAGGAATTGGCTCATATGGTATGGAGCCTAAGAAGTCCCACAGTATGTTATCCTCAAGCTGGGGAACCAGAAAAGCCAATGGTATGATTCAATTCGATGACAAAGTCCTGAAAACTGAGTGGCTTTTGGGTTAAGTTCCAGAATGCAAGGACCTGCGAAGGAGGAGCTCCCATATCTGAGTGCAAGACAAGATGAATGTCCCAGCTCAAGAAGACAGCATGAGGATCTGTCCTTCCTTTGCCTATTTTATCCCATCTAGACCCTCAGAGGATCAGCTGATGCCCAACACATTGGTGAGCTCGAATCTTTGCTCAGTCTACTAAAGTCAATGCTGACTTCTTCCAGAACATGCTCACAGATACACCCAGAAAAAAACGTTTAAGCAGCTGACTGGGCATCCCTTAACCCAGTCAAGTGACACATAAAATTAACCATGACATCTCCCCCTCCCAAAAGATTTTTTTTTGTCTTTAGCTAAATGTTTCCAATCTCTTTGTATACGACTTAAACATTTCATGTTAAACATATTCCTAGAAACCTCATAGATTTTTCTGTGAATAAGATCTTTCTATGAAAATGTAGAGTTAGGGATGCCTGGGTGGCTCAGTCAGTTAAGCTTCTGACTTCAGCTCAGGTCATTTTCTCACAGTTTGTGAGTTTGAGCCCCGTGTTGGGCTCTGTGCTGACAGGTCAGAGCCTGGAGTCTGCTTCCGATTCTATGTCTCCCTCTCCCTCTGCCCCTCCCCCACTCACACCCTGTCTCTCAAAAATAATAAACAAAAAAAAAAAAAAATTAAAAAAAGAAAGAAAATATAGAGTTAGCTATGACTTTGTGTTGGAATGCCAAAATGCTTTTGTACATTGATTTTGCATCTGATTTCTTGGCTAAACTAATGTACCGGCTCTAATAATTGTGTCACTTTATTGTTTTTGCAGATATTACATGAAAATAGCAAGTATTTAACAAAATAGCCTGAATAAGCAACGAGGAATTTCAATGGGAAGCAAAATAGAACTGCAGTTATTAAGTCATTCTTTTGGGAACTTTTATTAACTAGTTGAACTTTAATAAATCTCTAATTACCAAAGCATTTTGTCCCAATTCCACAATTTACAAAGACATTATATAGGAGGAAAGCATTTGTTTACCACATGGCACTTAAGGTCACAGAGTCGCACATGTACACACACAGCTCATTCATTCTTCTCCATATCATTTAGCTGATGTTACCCCTGATATTCCTTTTGTATCCATTAATTACTATTATATGCAAAATATTGCAAAGAACTTAAATCTTTTTGCTGTGTGAGTGCACATATGGCCACCGATGCACTATAACTTGCAATTTTTATCCCTACTTTGATTAAAAAGCAAAGAGTAAAATAGTAATTTGAGAAAAAGCAGAGAAACAAACACACCTTCATAGTCTTTTCTGCTGTGCCCATACCTATTAGCCAATGACCTCAGTGAAAATCATTATCACTCCTAAGAGGAGATAAGAGTTTTTCTGTTATGTAAATAATCAAACAATGGTAGAGTAGATGAATGAAGCATTTATGGTGTCCCTGAGATGTAAAATGTAGCAACCCCGTATTTGGTAGCTCAATTAAATTTTTTTTCCCAAGTATAATTTAGATTGGATTTTATGGAGAAAACTTGCTGACTTATTGGACTTTCCCCCATTTATTATTGATGATTATTTCAATTCTCTATATCACTTAAAAGGGCTAATTACAATCTTTTTAGAGGTTTGCTGTGTTTGTTGCTATTAGAAGCTTGTTTACCTATAACTTGCAAATATTTATAAGGTGTGGATAGCCATTTTATTAAGCTGCCCTCTTGTGACCAGTAGAGAGGGGTACATAATATCATGGGACTAAATCTGCCAAAAAGCAATAAATCTATGTGGCCTTTAATTTTTTTTGTTAACATTTATTCATTTTTGAGAGTGAGAGAGACAGAGCATGAATGGGGGAGGGGCAGAGAGAGAGGGAGACACAGAATCGGAAGCAGGCTTCAGGCTCTGAGCCATCAGCCCAAAGCCCAACACGAGGCTCAAATTCACGGAGCGCGAGATCATGACCTGAACGAAGTCGGACGCTCAACCAACTCAGCCACCCAGGTACCCCATACAAAACTACCTTTATTATTACCTCCCACCTTACATCATCAGCATCCTCTGGGAGATTCTGAGAAATGTTGAGTGTTGGACCCTGACACCACCGAACTCCTATGGCATCAGAAACTCTGAAGGTGTGATTAGCAGTATGTGTTTTAACCGTCCCTACAGGGGAAACTGAGAACCTCTAAACTTTGAGAACCACTGGACTAGGTGATTCTCCACTTCCCAGAGAAACTTAACATTCCAGAGGGGAAGATACAAGCAAATGGAAACCTAGCCAAGAATGGAAGTCCAAGCACTTATTTCCAAAAGAAGAAAAAAAAAAAAAAAAAAAAAAAAAAAAGGAAATCTTCTTCCATTGTAGGTAGAATTTGTTGACTTATTCATTCCAGTGAATAAAATAATGACCATTTACTCTGACCCTTTCCAGTTCCAAGCTCTCGGGGACTACTATCATTAATTACCAAAGTAAATTTTGGTTTACAGATAGGAGGGCTCAGAGGAATTAAGAAATGTGCTAATTGCCAAAGTCATACAACTAGACATCCAAGTTGTTGTTCAAAACCCATTACCCTCTCTCTCGAAACTACATTCTTTCTAGCAAATTTCTGTGTCTCCTATTCAGAAGAAGCTTATTTCTACGTACAAAAACAACTTACAAAGGCTGTTCAGAATAAGTGAGACACTTGTTTGCATATGATTCTAAGTGTTCAAGTTAAATTAGATGTCATCTTTAAGCTATTTCTTTTGTTCAAAGGTTCTCATTTTCTCCTGACCATCATAAAATAGCTAGTGTCCGAATTCTACTGCATAGTAACTGCTTATTGTATCTCAAAATAGGCCTTGCAGGAATGTGATGAACTCTTTTTAAGAAACTGAAGAATTCCCAGGGATTTACCCTCGTCTCATAAACAGTATGTCAACCCATATAAATATTTGTTCAATTAAGATTGCTCATGGGGCGCCTGGGTGGCTCAGTCAGTTGAGCGACCGACTTCAGCTCAGGTCATGATCTCACGGTTCGTGAGTTCGAGCCCTGCGTCAAGCTCTGTGCAGACAGCTCAGAGCCTGGAGCTTGCTTCGGATTCTGTGTCTCCCTCTCTCTCCCTGCCCCTCCCCAGCTTGCACTCTGTCTCTCCCTCTCTCAAAAATAAATAAACATTAAAAAATTAAAAAAAAAAAGATTGTTCATGAACAGGCAGACCTATCCCTAGGATAGGACTTTTTCTTGAGTATCTTGGGCCCAGTGTGTGGGAGGGTAAGGGATTCTGAGCCTCACTGTTCTTCTCTTAGTATCATTATGATTTAATCAGATTTTTTCTTTAATAATATTCCAAAGGGCCCATGAAACGTGAAACACAGGGCAGGTTTGTTTTGTTGTTTTTTTTGTTTTTTTTTTTAATTAATTTATCTCTTATAGTGGATTCTAAATTGATTCAAGTGGTCTGGCCTCCATGCTTCTTATCCTAATATCTTTTTTCATAACTTCTAGTTTCTCATATTGTCTTCTTTTAACTGAGTTATTCAGAAAGGATTTTGTCTTCATAGTTTTCTTCTTAGCCTGACCCATGTTGGGTATAACAACTTTTTGTGGAGAGAATATTACATAAAATATTTTAACTCCTATTACATGATTATCATAAAAGTTGAACCTTAAGGATTTCACCATTAACACTGCCAGTATGCCTTTCTCTCTAAGGCTCAATGGATCTGAAACACTAGTATTGATTATGCACAGGGCATTTAATCACTCATTTTTCCTGACATCAGTATGATGTAATCACTCTTTCCATTCTACAAGTAAAGACACTGAGACATCGAATCGTTTTGTAAATTGCACAAGGTCATTGGATTACCAACCAGTGGAGCTAAGTTTTAAACTGACCACGCTGACTACAGAATCCATGAACATCTAGGTCACATGGTCAACATAAGTGTGCTGACAGTCTAGAATCCTGTTGTTGCAAACATATTCAGAACTGCAAACTTGTTGGGTGGTTTCCTTTTCTCTTTTCTTTTCTTTTCTTTTCTTTTCTTTTCTTTTTCTTTCTTTCTTTCTTTCTTTTCTTTCTTTTCTTTCTTTCTTTCTTTCTTTCAACATTTTAATATTATTTATGTGGTTGTGGAAGTAAGCATGTGAATGGCTATTAAGTTTTCATTGATAAAATATTTTATAGTTAAATAATTACCACATGTCTTTAAAATGTTAAATCAAGTTTTCATAGTCATAGGTCTTATCTTCCAACTTGAGGTACAATATGTATGTTAAATATTAAGTATAAATTATTATTCAAACTGGTGGAACTGGAATACAGCCTTGAAATCCCAATGCCAAAGTGATCTGTAATCTCCTGTAAACTACATTAAAAAGAACTAACAGCCGAATCCATTTACAAAATACCCAACGCAGTAGTTCTATTGCAGACACCTTCACGATCAATTCAGTGCAATGAGAAAAAGCCCATCAATCAATCAGCCAGACATTTAATCAAAACACACAATGAAAAATCTATCAAAACAAGGATCTGAAAGCAACTGCACTTTGATTACTTGAACACCAATGTGCATGAGATTTGAGCCCTGAGTTGCCTCTTTGTCAGACACAAGATGCTAGCTACCGGTTTTTCCACCAACTATTTTGCCCCATTACTCACGATGGTGTTTATATCAACCAGTCAATTTTCTAAGAAGCAATTATTTTTTTTCCAAAAAGTTTACAAATACTCAAGTAAGGAAAGGAGAAAACAGTATAATGTTTTTTTTAAAAAGAAATTTTTCAAAACCAGTTATACTTAGAAAAAACTATTCCAAACTAACAAATATTTAATTATGCAGCCCATCAGAGGCATGAGGAAATAAAATTTTATGGGCAAAATGGATTTCTGGCATGCTCACTTAACTCAAATTCAGGTAACACAGTATGCACTTCCTTTTCTAAAAGTCTTACAAATTTTGCTACAAACTAGAGCCGCGCAGAAACATCAACAATGTTGCCTTTTTTCAGGCTTACTAAACAGTTACAAAAGTGCTTTTTGTTCTGCTTTGCTTGTTTGTTTTGGACTCTCAGTTATCAATTGTCAGTAAGGCTCAAACTCTTTTTTTTCTTTCATTTTCAAGTATCTGAATAAATATCACTTGGTATCTAAACTTCCGAGGGACTCACTTAATTAGGAACAATTTGTATGATCTAAAATCAATTGAATGCTTACTCTCCATTGGGGAGTGACTAAAAAACTGGAGGCGGGTGTGGATTTAAATTTTAAAATGTAATGAGGGCCATAAACGGGCTTCTATGGCTAAGGAATTCTGTGCCACCTTTTGAAACAGATATGAGTAATACTGTTTTCTGACTTAATTGTATTGTATTGTGGTGGGGCCCAGTATTATCTTGCAAATTATTGTTTTGCAAATCCAGCCACAGAAGTAAAGAATAAAATGTAAATGAACTTCAGTTATACCTTGATGAAGGCATAGGAGGGCCCCTGTATTTCTGAATCTGGGTCACTAGGTCAAGCCCTGTCTCCCCCCCCCCCCCCCCCATTTTGTAGGGTCCAACTGTAACACCTCATCAAAAAGTTACTATCTCCCTTTTCTTGTAGTAGAGTTTTGTGGAAAACATCTCTGCTCTAAACTGGATACATGTCAACAAAGAATGATGAGAAGCTTCTATGCTTATGTGAGTATCTTCTGCCTTCAAATAGAAAACACTGTCTTTAACTTTTGGGTTTTTGTCATTTCTTTTGGGTTTTGGACAGCTTCTGACCCCAAAGATGGGAGACTTTGCCATCATGCTCATCCCTCAAACCTCATTCCCCATCTTGTTTCCAGGGTGTTTTTGAACACAAGAGAGTTAGCACAACATTGATGACCCAGCTTCTTTCGCTGTTTAGGGGTCAGTCAGAAATAATGGCTGTGCGGGGCGCCTGGGTGGCGCAGTCGGTTAAGCGTCCGACTTCAGCCAGGTCACGATCTCGCGGTCCGGGAGTTCGAGCCCCGCGTCAGGCTCTGGGCTGATGGCTCAGAGCCTGGAGCCTGTTTCCAATTCTGTGTCTCCCTCTCTCTCTGCCCCTCCCTCGTTCATGCTCTGTCTCTCTCTGTCCCAAAAATAAATAAATGTTGAAAAAAAAAAAAAGTTGATAGGCTACTTCTTACTAAATCCTCCAGACTACTGTTTCTCTATCAGTGCCCTGAAAACACACCAGTGAAGAGAGAGCACAAGAGGAACACTTGCATTTACTTAAGGAGCCACCAAAGGCCAGCTCTATAGAAGAAGCCAATGATTCCTATCCACAAAAGTCATACTGCAGCTTTTGCCTTGCGTCTTACGTGCCCAGTATCCACAGTTTGGCCCTGAACCCACTGATTTTAGATTTTTGAGATGGCACCTTCTCTGATTATTTGTTTTTAAACCTCTTCAACTACCCAGATCTGGACTGTGCATCTTGACGTACAAGAAAATGGTCCATCTGGTTCTCTATTTGGATCTGTTGTGTGGTACTGCCTCTTGGCTACTCCTTTGGCACTTAGCTCCCCAGCAAGCCATTTTCAAATTCCTCTGGCTCTAAAATAAAGAGGCAGGCTCCACTGAACTGGCACATCCTTAGATGTTGCAATTACTTATTTAGCAGAGTCTCTTCTCTTGAAACTCCTGGAGTTGAGACCAACTCTTACTGCCTTTGAACGTCTAAAATAGAGTGAAAGGTATGGAGAAAGAATGAGCAAGGTTAATTTCTCATTATTCCCTGATGATTCTATTTTTAGTCCAACACATGAGCTCCTAGGGAAGGCGAAGATCGTAGTTTTTAATTTATTGATGCCTTTTATAGAGATAACACGTGCACAAGTTTAAGAAAACATAATTTTCTCCAAGTCTCTCCAAGCCACCTGGGGATGCACAGACCCATGAGGTGAATTTTTCATCTGTATTTTCACCATCAGATTTTCTTGGAGAAGCAATTTTATGGGTGAAGTTGTTTGCATTCCCCAGACATCTAGGTACCGCCTGACTCCACAGTGAGTGGAGGCAGTTAATTAAGTGTTCAGTAAAGCACCCCCTCCAGACCTAAGTAAGGAAGAATATGCATTGGGGTCTTGGGCTCCACCTGAAGCTCGCACTCATATTTTCACGTTCTTTCCTATTTACAGAACGAAAAATAGAATGGAAGAGTATAAGTTGTAGTAAAATAAACAGGATCATCAAGGACCAAGAGGATTTATTTGGTCTACAACTAAAAAGGACCAAAAAGCCTCTGCCTAGAGCACCCAGCTCCTGTGGGAAGAGATTGGGTTCCAGCTTTGGGGTGCAGTTTTGCTGAAAGACTGGTGAGAAGTCTCCTGAGAGAAAGCCTGAGGGAAAGTAATTTCCTCTGTCACATCCAATGTCTCAAAGACAAGAGGAGCCTATGATTAGGCAAGGGTGCCCTCGGCTGCTCCCTATCAGCCTGGGGCAGACACCCCACCCCCCCAGCCTCCTAGAACTCATCCAGTCATCGCGTGCCCCCACAGAGGCACTCAGTGGTGTAACAGAGGGCTCTCTAGATCCCTCCCTGTCCAGCGTGAGCACGTCTCTCACTGACTCCCCGATCTGTCACCTAAGAACAGCCTGACTTTAGGCAAGCTTCTGACCATCACTGTGCTTCAGAAATTTTGCCCAGTGGCAAAATAGGGATAACAACAGCCATGACCTCATAGATGATTTAATTTATGTAAAGCATGTCAAACAAGACCATAGTAAGAATGATTTCAATAAATATGAGGTGTAGTTGGTTTAATGGTTTACTCTAAAGCACATTGACACATCAGTCGCTAGATTATCACAAAACTGTGGAAAATCTATTGTCTCAGGTATTGAACCCACTGACCAAATTAGGAAATTCATTCTCAGAGAACTTGTCACTGTACTTTGCAAACTACTTAGTAGTGAACACAACTACCAAGTAATCTGAGTTAGTCAACAATGGAAGCACAGATAAATAAGGCCCATACTCACAGTAGAGGTTAAATCAAAACCACAAAATAAAAGATGGTTGAAGAGAAGTGGGCAGTGATAGATTTTAGCCTCACTTCGCTAAGGAAAATGGTAAGAGGAATTTAAAAATCTATTTACTGTTCCTGTCATCAGAGTATAGAAAAAAAAAAAAGTCAGTTGGATGGTATCATTATCTATCAATAACGATCATTTTTTAAAAATATTCATTTATTTTTGAAGGAGAGAAAGACAGAGTGTGAGCAGGGGAGGGACAGAGAGAGAGGGGCACACAGAATCCGAAGCAGGCTCCAGGCTCTGATCTGTCAGCACAGAGCCCGGCACAGGGCTCGAACCCAGGAGCTGCGAGATCATGACCTGAGCGCAATTCGTCCCCTTAACCAACTGAGCCACTTAGGTGTCCCTCTAAGGATGATTTTTAATGTTATGTGCAGAGTATTAAGAAAAATATTAGACCCATCCCCAATATTATAGGGATATATTTGACAAGAATTATGTTTATCATGGGGATTATGTTAAAATATACCACTTATGTTTACGATCACTATTCTAAAATTTCTAAGTCATTTCTATACTTAATACAAACATGATTTCTTAATATTTTTAAATCAACGTAGTTGGCGTGCTGAGGACAGTAAGCATTTGCCCACCTGTTTATTTCTAATTTGTCTGGTTCATCCTATTGTACTTCTCAGAATTTTCATGCATTATAGGGATCACACAAAATGTAAGATAGTGCCCCATAGTGTATTGTACTCTTTGTTGCTAATGGACAATCTCTACAGAAGGTATAAATAAAAATTGATTAGAAGTGTTTTACTTACCATCTGGAAGTCCAATATCAGGCTTCAATGAATAGCCTTCAACACTTATAGACTCTAATATCCTGGTTCTTTATGATAATTTTCTAAGGGCAAATCCAGTTCATAGTTACCTTTTTTTCCCCTTTTACTACATTAACCTATTGCAGTTTTGATTTCAATTACCTTGTAATGCATATATAAAATAAATTACAGAGAGAAAATATTACAGAGCGGTTTAACATGTTAATGGTAAATTAAATGCACTCTCTTCTTCATTATGCAAATTTGCAATGCTGTGGAACATTTAGCACTCTCTCCTGGATAGCACTCAACATTTTATATGCAGATAAGTCAACAGCTCTGGTGAACTTTTGCCTTACCCATGCATTAATACAAGGAATAAATGCTGAAGTGTTTCCGGTTGCTTCACCCACCTACAGGTAAGATACAAGAGAATTCACTATTTCATACAGAGCATCCATTTCTGGTCATATCACTCAGGGTGTTCCTTCTGAAAAAGATCACTGTGTTCGTTGGTGAGCAAAGAAGTGCTAATTTTGATTTAAAATTTAAATGTTTAAATGCATTTTATTGTCTCATTAAAGTGACTGTAAGATCATTGAGCAAACAAATGAGTACAGTTTTCTTGTCATAATTAATGGATATGATTCTCGTAACTTGTAATAGTTCCCACTTATCTTTTTAAATCCTGGCTATGTCAAGTGTAATGAATCAGTTTTCATTTATTAAAGTTGAATTGGGAAATGTGGCTCAAAGGGTACAAACCTGGCAGTTAGTGAGAGGCATAAGTATATACATGTTCAGATAAATATGTTTGAAAAGTAAAAAATCTGTGTCTGAGCACACCAGAGAAATTGTGGTTCACTGGAGTTGAAGGCAAAAAGTATAAAACTACTGTTCATAATCTATTATTAAACGATTAGTTGGATAATATGGGTTCTCTATGTAATTCTCTGATAATAATTATTCTTGGCGGGTTTTTATTAATAATAATGTTGAAAGGTGCACCTTACCTTATGTTTATAAGCTACATTGCATACACAACAATTCTATGGAATTATTAGCCACCGTATATTGAGTTTTTTTTTTTAAGCATGAGAAAAACGAAATTTACAGGTTATTCTAAAGTGTCCCGTGACTCTATTGTTAAGAACTCTAAAGAGTCTAAGATTGTACCCAAGTTGCAAACGAACAAGCAAGCCTGTTATAATTCGTGGAAGCTGAAAGGAGCCATGGGACCCCTGGGTCAGAAATAAAAAGCTTTATTAGGCACAGAGAAAGCAATAGCTAGAGTGTTCGCATAATCATGTCAGATCCCTGAGGCTCAGTTCCCACAGGAAGAAGGCAGGTCCACCTACACACCTACATATACAGTGCAAAGCCCTGTACCACCTTTATCAGTGAGTGAGCAAGCCTACTTTGCATCAGTTAGGAGATGCTTCTTCATCCCTTGTGATTGTGCCCTACAGATAAACCTTGTGAAATGACCCTGGTAAAGAGTGGTCAGAGCCTTCTTGGAAACCTTCTTGGCATACTCAGCATTTGATTCCTCAAATTAAAATGAAAACTTACATCGTAGGCTCTCTTACAAAAAGCAAAGTATACATCATTCGCCTAACGTGAAAATTCTTTGGCTGTTTCAAAGACGTAATTGAAAACTAAGGAAAAAGTGGGAGAAAGAGGTAGACCAAGAAGGATCAGACAAGCTAGAATAAGGCAGCTATTTGTGGAAACCTCTATGAATTCTGGGGATCCATCAGGAAGGAGGCATCCAAGAGTTTCAGAAACAACATCTTTTTTTTTTTTTTTTTTTTTTTGGAGAGAGAAGGAGGAAGGTAGGGGAGCAGTGGCAGAGACAGAGAGAGAGAGAGAGAGAGAGAGGGCGAGAAACCCAAGCAGGCTCTACACTGTCAGCACAGACCCCACAGAGGGCTTGAACCCATGAACCATGAGATCATGACCTGAGCCAAAATCAAGAATCAGACGCTTAATGCACTGAGTCACCCAGGCGCCCCCAGCAACAACTTTTTAATATTCTGTTCAGAAGTATTCCAAAGCATCGTGTAGTTGTACGTCATCCAACGGACACCAAGATGTCTCCAAAAAGTTATTGAAACTCAATAATAGAATTTTTAGATCTGTTGACGTCAAGAAGTAAAATTGAGAGATCAGGAGGTGGGTCCCATCCTCCAAATAGAGACTAGACATAAAGCTTGTAATCTAATTCTTTGACAGGACCTGGAAAAACACACAAATGACTACAATGAAAATTAGGAAGTGTAGCCCTTGGGCCCTCTACACTTAAGAATAGGAGGAAATGCGGCACCTGGGTGGCTCAGTTGCTTAAGCATCTGAGTTTGGTTCACGTCATGATCTTACAGTTTCCAAGTTCGAGCCCCATGTTGGGTTCTGCATGGACGGTGGGGAGCCTGCTTGGGATTCTTCTCTCTCTCTCTCTGCCACTTCTGTTCTCTCTCTCTCTCTTTCTCTCAAAACAAATAAATAAGCTTCAAAAAGTGTTTAAAGAATGGCAGAAAATTAAATATTAATAAGGTAGGAAGAACATGTGGTGAGAGATCAAATTTCCATTACAGACCCAACACAGCAAATCCAAGTCCTGGACCAGTTTCAAGTAATGGTGAGTCAGAGCACAAAACTGGAGCCCCAGGTAGACAGCTTGCATCTAACCCAGGATGGGCAGAGAAGGAGTCTCAGCTCCCTGCATCACTGACAAAGTGAAGCTTAAGCCCAGAATAGCCCGACTACTGGGGTAGTGCTAAGCATATCAGTGTTAATGAACACTTTTGTTATTTAATTAAAGCCCTTAAAAAAAATGAAGAAGAGCTCAATTAAATGTCATAGATTTCATAAAGTAAGGAGTTGATGAAATTTTGCATTATCTAGGAGTCAAGATATAAAGTTGCAATTCCATTTTTATTTTTCATTGTCTAAGAGCTTTTGGGAAATCTGAAGATCAAGACGATTGAATCCCCTACCTATGAACAGTAGAAGAGGTCAAGAAGTATTATGACTCCCTTTGTTTTATAAATGTTTATTTTTATCTACTCCCCCCATGATTTCTAGGTCCTATTAAAAATGTGGAAACTGTTATATATTGGAAAAAAGAGAATACCACACCCTCAGGTATATGTGATAAATTATAGAGAGATAGTGTGTGAACCTGAGCAGGGGAGGGGTGGAGAGAGGGGAAGACAGAGAATCTCTAGCAGCCTCAGCACTGTCATCACAGAGCCTGACCCCGGGCTCAAACTCACGAACTCTTCGAGATCGTGACCTGGACGGAGACCAAGAGTGTGATGCTGAACCAACCGAGCCACCCAGGTGTTATGTGTCATAAATCATAAATGTGTATTTATGAAGCCACAATGCCAGTAGTTAATTATTTTAAAGTATCGTTTATACATCAAGCTATACTATTATTCGAAGTATTTCTACAACATTGTAAATGGTGTTACTATAAATATGTAATATTTTGAAACATCAAAATGTGAAGAGAACCTTTTATCTTGGGATGCATGCAGTTGGGTTCATTTAGTTGCAAATGACAGACAACCTAATTGAACCTGGCTGGAATAAAATGAATTTTATTGACTCGTGTAACTGATGAGTTCAGAGGTCTAAGATCTGCTTTCACTTACGCCTGGATATAAAAGCAGAAACATGATCGCATCCATTTGTCAGCCATCTCCTGTCCCAGCTCATCTCTACGCTTCATTGGTAGACAGATTATTCTTTTGTGGTTACAAGATGGATGTCCACCAACTTCTATCCAAGAAAATCAGTAGGAATCCTCATAGCCTCTGCAAATGCCATGTGATCCAGGTTTCGCTCATGTGCCCAGCCTTGTAACAGAGTGGATTTGGCCTGGATCATCACTTCTGTGACGCTCTGGATCTAGGGATGAGGCCCGCATGGGTTGTACAGACTGAGGGTGAAGGGATGGGGATCTGGTCCCTGGAGATGCTGTGCTAAGTATGGTAAAGAACTTTTGGGGAAACAAAATGAAATATAGACACCTCACCTTATTGTAACTTTTAAATGGTCTTTCAAGGACAGGGCATGAGGGGAAAAGTAAAGCACTCAGTTATAACCAGCACCACCATGATTTGAAATATAGTTATTCTAATCTTTTCATCTGAATGACCCGAAGAAAGAAATATGTTATATTTTATTTTAAAATTTTTTAATGTTGGGGCGCCTGGGTGGCGCAGTCGGTTAAGCGTCCGACTTCAGCCAGGTCACGATCTCGCGATCCGTGAGTTCGAGCCCCGCGTCGGGCTCTGGGCTGATGGCTCAGAGCCTGGAGCCTGTTTCCGATTCTGTGTCTCCCTCTCTCTGCCCCTCCCCCGTTCATGCTCTGTCTCTCTCTGTCCCAAAAATAAATAAACGTTGAAAAAAAAAATTAAAAAAAAAATAAAATTTTTTGATGTTTATTTACTTTTTGAAAGAGAGAGAGAGACAGCAGTGAGTGGGGGAGGGACTGAAAGAGAGGGAGACACAGAATCTGAAACAGACTCCAGGCTCTGAGCTGTCAGCACAGAGCCTGACCTGGGGCTCAAACTAATGAACCAGGAGACCGTGACCTGAACCGAAGTCGGACATTTAACTGACTGAGCCACCCAGGTGCCCCTGCTATATTTCATTCTGAAATAGGCTTCAAAATAAACTTTAAAAGGAAAATGTAGTTTAATTTAAAAATATAATATTTAATCCTATCTTATTATTTATCCATTGTATGATTAACTTATTACATGTCATAGAATTATAGTTAATATCAATGCTTCTTTCTTCAAAATATCTATAATAATATGTATTGTTGCCAGTGCTCTGTTTTTGAACATGGTGAGTAAAAACAGAATAAAAACAGTTTTTCTTTGATGCTTATTTGCGCATCTAAAGCTCAACCTTGGATTGAATTTAGGCACGTACAACGAGACACCTGCATTTTCCATTACGGTACAAGAGCTGCTTGTGTGGGTGGGAAATTGGCAGGGCTGAGTGCTTAGGCATGTCTACGATTAAGTAGCAATGGGCAAGAAGCCCATTAACTACCTGGCTTCTTGGGCTCTGAGAGCAATGAGTCCACTGTAAGCCAATTTTTAATTCACATATTCATATATGTTCACATGGCGTTTTTCAAACAGGAAACAAATCAATCCTATGTTCTTTCGTCATTGACCTACTTGTCCCTCCATTTACACTCCTGAATTAAAGAACAGTAGAAGGAAACTGCTGCTTACGTGCACCTCTGAAAACAAATGGTTCAGTTTCGTCTCAAGTGTTCCATTCTTTATAGAATGCAGACAATAACCTTTTTCTAATAGCACAAACGTAACTTGCCCCAAGGATACGAAACACTGAAGTATAAGCCAAAACTGTATCATTATAGGAGCACTCATGACTGGATGTACCTGAAAGTCCCTGCATTCATTCCACTCCTTTATTGTGATGCTCTGTTATGAGCTTTGAAGCAGGAAAAAAAAAAACACCAAAATGAGCTGGTTAAATAATATGAGAAACAGAATATCATTAACCTATTTACTTTATAAAATAAAGTCAATGTTCTTCATGGTTCTCTAAAATAGATGGTAATAAACCAAAATGGAGGAAGTCAGAAATTTAAAATAAATGACATGACTTTCTGATATGAATATGGATACACACGTGTGTTGAAAGTACATGAAGGGCAGGGGCTCCTGGGTGGATCAGTTGGTTGAGCGTCTGACTTCGGCTCAGGTCATGACCTTGCGGTCTGAGCTCGAACCCTACCTCGGGCTCTGTGCCGACAGCTCAGAGCCTAGAGCCTGCTTTGGATTCTGTGTCTCACTCTCTCTGCCCCTCCCCTGCTCACACTCTGTCTCTCTCTGCCTAAAAAATAAATAAAACATTAAAAAACTTTTTTAAGAAAGTCCTTGAAGGGCTGATATATTTGTGTGGTCTGCAAACTCCCTCCTTCTTTCCCTCTCTCCCTTCTCTTCCTCCCTCCCTCCCTCCCTCCCCCTTCCTTCCTTCCTTCCTTCCTTCCTTCCTTCCTTCTTTCCTTCTCTTCTCTTCTCTTCTCTTCTCTTCTCTTCTCTTCTCTTCTCTTTTCTTTTCTTTCTTTTCTTTTTCTTTCTTAAATGAGAGGGAAATGTAAGCTTAGAACAGAATATATATCCAGCTGAAATGCCTAAATAAGAGACCCTGTAATTATTGAAACGAATACATTAAGCAAATCCTCATGTGCTAGCTCACTTACTTCTCAAACTAACTACATTTTATTTGTTGTTATCCCTGTTTTCTACAAATGAGGGAAGCCAAACTCAGAGATTTTGTATAACTTGCCAAGGTCACAGAGTTTCTGTGGCAGAGCCAGGATTTGAACAAAGACCATATCAACTCCATGTAAGCCATAGGCCAGTGTTATGTGGTGCTAAAAATTCTTTGGTGAGAAAAAGAAATGACAGTTTATATATACCAGGACAAGTTGAATTTACCACCTTTATTTCCGTATCATCCTTCCAAGGGCCACAACAAGCTCTCTACTGAAGCCCAACTTCCTTTCAATATAAATTTCACTTACTCTTAAATGAATGTCTGTTTTTCTGTACAGCTGCACAACATTTTTAGATGTGAGATGTGTCAGCTTTTCCTACTTACTTGCAATTTTCTTCAGGCATGGAATTAAAGGGAAATAATATTTTCTAGAAACACAAGAGGAAAGAATGGCTTTCTTGGAATGTTCTTTAGCTAGTTTCACTTTTTTTCCTGGTTAGAAGATACAATTACCCTTGATTTTTGCAATTATGCAGGAATACAGCACATAATAGAAGAGACAAACTAGGAGAAGGGTGACGATTCTCCTCCTTCTTCAGAGTTTCTTGGCATTATTAAAAAACTAAAACGTGTATGCTATATTGACTTGTACATATCTTGGGCTATTAACCAATTTCTTACTGCATTTAGATATAACGCTTCTCCAAAGAAAACAGTGATAAAAATCAGTTCGGAAATAACAAGAAGTGTCTCCTGATTAAAAGGAGTAATATAAACTCAACATATGAATTTCCAGGTTATAAAACAGAGAAATATCCCATTTATCTAAAAGATGCCATAACGCTTTTAAGTTTGATCTAAAAATGTTGAACTAGGGGTTCCCATGTGATACGGTAAAGGGAGTCGTTTCTAAGTAGTATTTTGGGAAAGGAGAATATGTGGAATTCAGCAGAGTCTGGAGGTAAATAATACTCCCTGAAGCAAAAATTGCCGCAAGAGAAAGGAAAGGCAGGCAGCTTGCTTTTCATTTTACGTGCCAGCTCATTACGCGCTGTGGCAACAATAGGAGAGAATGTTCAATATAAAACACTTCATGTTTGGGGCGCCTGGGTGGCTCAGTCGGTTGAGCGGCCGACTTCGGCTCAGGTCATGAACTCACGGTCCGTGAGTTCGAGCCCCCCGTCAGGCTCTGTGCTGACAGCTCAGAGCCTGGAGCCTGCTTCAGATTCTTGTGCCTCCCTCTCTCTCTGACCCTCCCCTGTTCATGCTCTGTCTCTCTCTGTCTCAAAAATAAGTACACATTAAAAAAAAATTTTAAAAATGGCATGTGCTTATATATTAAAAACAAACAAACAAACAAACAAAAACACTTCATGTTTGTCAGTGTCTCCCCTGATGGGAGTTTTCCAAACAGAACTCTGATGTGGTGAGGCTCCCATCCTATTATTTTTAAGTGATATATTATATTTCATGAGAACCAGCTATCAACTGTGATGCGTGAGACCTGGATCCTCCAATATCTGCTAAGGTTACACATATATCTCAGAATTTATCTCTTTATATTTTCAATTCTATTGAATAAGCCATAGAATGTCCTGATTCACCTAAAACATAAGTCTCAAGAAGCAGGCCCTTTGATTTATATTTCTAAAATTACATTTCATTCCTATCTCTTAGATCAAGTGTTTTCCTTCTCAAGTTTACCCCGCTCTGGGCATTCATTATATGCTCACAGAAGTATACCCATGTCGTGTATGGTAATTCACAGCTTTTGCAGCAAAAGTCACACATATATTGACTATTTTTAGCCAATATTAAGGACCTAGTCAGGAAATTAGTATGATTTCTGATTAATTCTCATTTAGAAATTGTGAACATTTTCTTTTTTCCTCTATGTCAATAGTATTTACTCTATGGCAACTTTTATTTATTAAAAATTTTTTAACATTTTTATTCAGTTTTGAGACATATACAGAGTGCTAATGGGGGAGGGGCAGAGAGAGAGGGAGGCACATTATCCAAAGCAGGCTCCAGGCTCTGAGCTGTCAGCACAGAGCGGATGCAGGGCTCAAACCCACAAACCGTGAGATCATGACTTGAGCTGAAGTTGGGCGCTTAACGGACTGAGCCACCCAGGCACCCTTCTGTAGCAGATTTTATAAGAGAAACCTAAGTTTATAATTTCATCCATAAGAAAACTAGTAGTTGAGGATCACATGTGACATACTCGGGTTTTTCTTTTTGCAGGTAAAATATATAACTGAATAGAGATCCCCAAATTGGCTGTGCCTCTTTTCAAAAGGCTATGAAAGTAGCACTAAATAGGATTCATATATGTAATAAATAATAAATACGTGGTTGATAAATTGAACTGAAGTTACAACTTAGCTAAGGCAGTGATATGTACTAATAAAAATAGTATTTGGAACACCCAAAAGTGACAATGAATCTTACTGTCTTCTAGGAGCCATTTTTTTTTCAAGGAGCCCAATTTAAACCTTCTTTTGTAACAATGACCAATGTGCTTTTTAGCTACTGACTCTCAGATTCAAACTGACCTTTCTTTGATCAACTCTGCAATGCTGGGGCTGGGATTCTGCAAAACTCATTTCTTTTGCCAGCTAGGTCCCTACTGAGCTCGGCCAGTAGGTAACAGAAGGGGAGATAAGAAGTTTCCTGTTGCCTCTTTGCTCCTGATGGCGCTACCCTAGCAACGGTTTCTCACTGGGGCAAGAGTCCCATTTTTCTCTGACAGAGAGAGATACAGAGACAGAGAGAAACCTAAGATGAAGTATATAAGTAAAATATCCTCATATCATCAGTGGCTACTTATAGAGGAAGAATTAGACATCCATTTGTGTTTTATATCAGGGTTGGCCAACTTTTTCTTAAAGGGCATGTTAGTAAATATTTTAGGCTTTGTGAGACAAAAGGGAAGATCCAATATATTATGGAGGTATGTATGTAACCATTTAACATGTAACCACTTAAAAATGTAAAGAATGTTCTTAAATCATATTATGTATAAAAAAAGGGGGTTTGCTGAGGGTAGTTTATCATGGTTGCTGTTCTAGGTCACTAGAAAAGTAAATGTGATACCAGAATTCATTGTGTATAAGAGCATAATGGGCAAAATATGGGCAATTTGACTGCATTTATCATATTTTACTACTCAAGTAGATGGTCCCTGAGCTCTAGCATTTTTGTTTTTCTCATTTAGAAATCTCCCAAACATAGGGGCGCCTGGGTGGCTCAGTTGATTAAGTGTCCGACTTCGGCTCAGGTCACAATCTCACAGTTTGTGGGTTCGAGCCCCGCGTCAGGCTCTGTGCTGACAGCTCAGAGCCTGGAGCCTGCTTCGGATTCTGTGTCTCCTTCTCTCTCTGTTCCTCCCCCACTCATGCTCTGTCTCTCTCTCTCTCCTTCAAAAATAAATAAAAACATTAAAAAAAAAGTTTGAATTATTATCCCAGCTGCTCTTCGTACAGTATTGGACCTCTTTATGCAAACCAAATCTCTCAGCTGGAGGATACGCAGGATTCTCACCACTGCCACACATTTCATGCCATGAAGCTTTGCATGATGAGCAGAGGCTCTGGAGATGATATGCACACAAGACGTCAAGTTATTTCGGCAAGTTTATGTGTTACCAAAGGGAGAAAAGCATGAACAAAAGGTAAGTCTTCAACAGTGGTCTAAGTCAATTACTACTGTGCAAAATGGAACTTCCCTCAGGTCCAATTCTGATTGTAAAGCTCACAAGTATTTCCAATAAAGGAGTTGGGGGGGGGGAGTACTATTTTCAGAAGAGGAATAGTCTTTTTCAAAGTTTTCTATTCTTTGAAAAATTCCGGGAGCAAGGAAGGGGAAGTAACAGTTGGAGCAGAGTTTCTATTGTTTCATTGCACTCAGATCTCTATCCCTGCCCATCTGTGCTTTCTCCCTGGTACTCTCCATGGCCTACTAAACCAACTTACCCTTCAAAACAGACGCTGGAGTTTTACCAGCTCAACAGAACAAAAAAAAAACCGGTGTTCGAGTAAAAGACATGTATTCCCGCAAAAGGAACAACAACTGCCTGAAGTTGAGGAACTTGGATTTTATGATACACAAAAAGATATTCTAAAAATTAATTATATGGCGTCGCAGAGCTATGATGGGGATGGTCATCATTTCCCCCTAGAGGGAGAGGGGGATGACAACTGTCACAGGAAGGGTAGAACTTGAACGTTTGCTAGGCCTTCTTGAAAAGTGGACATTTGGGCAAGGAATTGTGTTTTAGGAACATTCCAGGAAATGGGAATTGCCAGTGGAAAGACTCAGAGAAAGAAGCATGTATGTTCAAGGCACAGTGAGGAAGTTAAGTTGTCTGAGATTCAGTGAGGCAGGGGACGGCAATTAGCATATGAGATCAATAGGAGGACAAAGTCCATATCCAATAGGACTTTCGTAGACTGCCAACTGTCTTCCAATTAGTAGCAACAAAAGTTAGAATGATATATCTAATGTGCTGCAGGTAAATTGCCAAAAAAAAAATTCTACATCTATATAAAGTTGAGAGAAACTTCTCTGTGGGTCTCTCACATTTGTATGTATCTAACAGGCAGAGAAAGCACTTTTGACCCTTTTAAGTTAAGGATGTTTGTAAAGAGAACAGCCTTTGGAGAAATATACACACATGTTTGTATGCACAAACACACATACATACACTATGCACATATGTATATATGTACATGCATACATATAAGTATATATAAATATATTTAAAAATAAAATCACTACATATTATCAATCTAAGTATTAGAAGACATCAGTGGAAATTGATGAGTTAAGTATTCAAATGAAAAGTCAAAGAAAGAACAACAGAGTAAACCCAAATCAGATCAAGACAGAAGTAATAAAATTAGGTCTAGAAACCGAGATGGTTACTTTTACATGTCAACTGGATTGAACTAAGGGATGCCCAGATAAGTAGGAAAACATTATTTATGGGTGTATCTGTGAGGGTGTTTCTAGAAGAGGTTACCATTTGAATCAGTAGAGGATCAAGCTAACCAATGTGGGTGAGCCTCCTCCAATCCACTGAGGGCCTGAATAGAACAAAAAGGCAGAGGGAGGGGGAATTCTTCATCTTTCCTTTAGCTGGGACATCTATCTGTCCTGCCTTTGGACATCAGAGCTCCTTGTTCTTAGACCCTGTTACTCTACATGTATCTCATAGGCTCCCCTGGTTGAAAGTTCTTTAGATTCATACTGAATCTACTGGCCTTCTTGATTCTCTGCATGCAGACTTCTCGGCCTCCCTAACCATTCCTATAATAAATCTCTTCTTGATATCTCCCTATCTATCTATCTATCTATCTATCATCTATCTCTCTATCAACTATCATTTATCTATCTACCTATCTATCTATCATTATTGGTTCTGTTTCTCTGAAGAAACTTTACTAATACAGAAACAGATGATTGTAAAATAAAACAACAATAAAGATGAGTGATAACTCAAAAGTTGGCTCTTTGGCAAAATGAGTAAAGTAGATGAACTATGGTGAATACATGAAGAAAAAGACAGGAATCTAAAATCAGAAAAGAATTTAAAAGTAGTATAATGAAATTAAAAAGCAAAATCCTGTAACTTTTTGCATGGGGGAAGGAAATTTATGTATTTTGTTTTCTTTTATCTTCTGTCATCTACAACAATATCTGGCACTAAGTAGGCATTCAACAAATATTTATTGAATGGATAATTAAATAAGGGACTTAAGCCAGAATGGTTTTGAAGAATTAGGCTTGTAAAAATACTATTTGCTTTTACATTTATTCACTGATTTGAATTTTAACATTTTTCAAGTGTGACATTGAATTATGGTGCCAGGAAAGAAAAATATATTAGCAGGAAGTAGGACATGTTAAAACTGCTAATTTTTTAATTTTATTTTCTAGTTCCTCACTTTTGGTGCTCTCTCCCTTTTTTTCTATTTCTTTCTCTCCTTTTTTTTCCCCTTTCCTTTCCATTTCTTTCCTTTTTTTTTTCTTTTTCTTTCTTCTTTTTTTTTTCCTGATATCTACAAACACTGCAGACAAGACTTTGTTCCTGTTCTAATTTTCCTCTTGTTCTCTGCCACAATGAGGTGGATTTGGTGTTGTTTCTTTTATTCCTTCATTGGAAGCAGAGTTCCCTTGCACCAAAAACCATAAAATACCTAGGAATAAATCCAACCAAAGAGGTGAAAAATCGATACACTGAAAACTATAGAAAGCTTATGAAAGAAATTGAGGAAGACACAAAGAAATGGAAAAAGATTCATTGCTCCTGGATAAGAAGAACAAATATTGTTAAAATGTCAATACTACCCAAAGCAATCTACATATTCAACGCAGTCCCTATCAAAGTAACACCAGCATTCTTCTCAGAGCTAGAACAAAGAATCCTAAAATTTGTATGGAACCAGAAAAGACCCCGAAGAGCCAAAGCAATCTTGAAAAAGAAAACCAAAGCAGGAAGCATCACAATCCCAGACTTCAAGCTATACTACAAAGCTGTCATCATCGAGACAGGATGTTACTGGTACAAGAACAGACACGCAGACCAATGGAACAGAATAGAGAACCCAGAAATGGGCCCACAAACGTATGCCAAACTAACCTTTCACAAAACAGGAAAGAATCTCCAATGGAATAAAGACAGTCTCTTCAGCAAATGGTGCTGGGAAAACTGGACAGCGACATGCGGAAGAACAAACCTGGACCACTTACACCATACACAAAAATAAACTCAAAATGGATGAAAGACCTCAATGTAAGACAGGAAGCCATCAAAATCCTCAAGGAGAAAGCAGGCAAAAACCTCTTTGATCTTGCCCACAGCAATTTCTTAACTCAAAACGTCTCTGGAGGCAAGGGAAACAAAAGCAAAAATGAACTACTGGGACCTCATCAAAATAAAAAGCTGCTGCACAGTGAAGGAAACAATCAGCAAAACTAAAAGGCAACCAATGGAATGGGAGAAGATATTTGCAAATGACATCTCAGATAAAGGATTAGTATCCAAAATCTACAAAGAACTTATCAAACTCAACACCCAAAAAACAAATAATCCAGTGAAGAAATGTGCAAAAGACATGAATAGATGCTTCTCCAAAGAAGACATCCAGATGGCCAACCGACACATGAAAAAATGCTCGACACCACTCATCATCAGGGAAATACAAGTCAAACCACAATGAGATACCACCTTATACCTGTCAGAATGGCTAACATTAACAACTCAGGCAACAACAGATGTTGGTGAGGATGCAGAGAAAGAGGATCTCTTTTGCATTGTTGGTGGGAATGCAAGCTGATGCAGCCACTCTGGAAAACAGTATGGAGGTTCCTCAAAAAACTAAAAATAGAACTACCTTACGACCCAGCAATTGCACTACTAGGCATTTATCCAAGGGATACAGGTGTGCTGTTTTGAAGGGACACATGCATCCCCATGTTTATAGCAGCACTATCAACAATAGCCAAAGTATGGAAAGACCCCAAATGTCCATTGATGGGTGAATGGATAAAGAAGATGTGGTAGGGGCGCCTGGGTGGCGCAGTCGGTTAAGCGTCCGACTTCAGCCAGGTCACGATCTCGCGGTCCGTGAGTTTGAGTCCCGCGTCGGGGTCTGGGCTGATGGCTCAGAGCCTGGAGCCTGTTTCCCATTCTGTGTCTCCCTCTCTCTCTGCCCCTCGTCCGTTCATGCTCTGTCTCTCTCTGTCCCAAAAATAAATAAACGTTGAAAAAAAAAAAAAAGAAGATGTGGTATATATATACATTGGAATATTACTCGGCAATCAAAAAGAATGAAATCTTGCCATTTGCAACTACATGGATGGAACTGGAGGGTATCATGCTAAGTGAAATTAGTCAGAGAAAGACAAAATCATGACTTCACTCATATGAGGACTTTAAGAGACAGATGAACATAAGGGAAGGGAAACAAAAATAATATAAAAACAAGGAGGGGGATGAAACAAAAGAGACTCATAAATATGGAGAACAAACTGAGGGTGGCTGGAGGGGTTGTGGGAGGGGGGATGGGCTAAATGAGTAAGGGGCATTAAGGAATTTACTCCTGAAACCATTGCTTCACTATATACTAACTAATTTGGATATAAATCTTAAAAAATTAAAAAAAATAAAGTTAAAAATAAATAAATAAAAAATAACTCTGAATGAATGAAAAAAAAAAAAAAAGAAGAAGAAGAAGCAGAGTTCCTAAAGTGTGGCTCCCTGGAATGATAGTCAGCATCCCTGGAATCTTGTTAGAAATGCAAATTCTTAGGCTCTATCCCACTCCTACTGAATAAAAAGCTCTAGGGTTGAGGCTAGGTCACAATAATCTGTTTTATCAAGACTCCAGGCAATTCTGTTGTACTCTTAAATTTGAAAACCACTGCAACGGTTCTCAATGATGGAAACAATGGTAACGTAAGAAAAGCACAAGTTTTAGAATCAAACAGACAAGAATATGAATCCAGATCTCCGGGTGATCCAATTGCTCTACTTTGGGGAGAAAAAATTCTGGGCTCATATCCTTACATGTAGACACCTGATCCAACTGCCTCATCTAGACTCCAACTTTATTCACTTCTGTAGATCCGCTTGTTTTCCAATTCAACTTAAAACTAAAATGCATGTTAAACATCAAGTTATGGTAAAAGATGCACTCATCCTCTGAACATGATTGGACTTGGTAGTGAAGATAACATCTAATGATCCTGGAACAGAAAACTGCATTCTTCAGTTATTGTTAGTGTGCACAGTTTTACACACAAAATATGATACCTCAGCTTGCTCTGCAACTACTCAAAGCCTTTGCAGAATATTCTGCACAATTACCTTATTATGTCCTAAAACCAGTTAACTTGAATAAATTAGTAGGTCTACAAGGGAACATCCTGAATTCAATGCTCAATGTCTGAGCCAGACATGATACTTTTACTGAGTTAATAACACCAAAATCTCCATGACTTACAACAACAAAAGTCTCATTCAACATTGCATGAGTGACATTCTGCTTTACGTCACCCTTGTTTAGAATCCGGGCTCAGGGAGGATGCAACCCAGGCATTAATAATTGCCGGAATATAATTGCCAAATCGTGAACTGACTTTTAACACTCCCAACCTGGAGGTGACATTGTGTTAGATTATGCAAGACAACCCCCAAAGGTCAGTGACTTGCTAGGAGGACTCACAGACTCAACGTACAGTAGTAGTTTTCATGGCTATAATTTACTACTGCATAAGGATACAAAGCGAGATCAGCCAAGGGAAAAGATGCATAGGTCAAAACCCAGAGGAAACCAGGTGTAAACTTACCTAAGCCCTCTCCCAGTAGAACCAGACGGGATGTACTAATTCCTCTGTCACTAAGTTTTGATGCAGTTGAATTATCCTCTGCCAGCAAAATTCTTAATTTGAGGGGGAAATATAGAGAACACCTCTGCCCTGTGTCCAGGTGCAGAACCGGAAATAGATGTCCTTACTATATTAATACTTCATGATGGAATAAAAAAAATAAATGGACATGATTAAACTTTGGCCATTATCACATCCGTTAGCAATGCGTAGTAAACACACATAATGATGTTTTCATGATTTAGGCAAATGAGTTTTATAATCTCCATGATTTTCATGTTATTTCCCCATATATATGTTTTAAGTTTTTTTTGTTTTCTTTTTTCTGCAAAAATGCCTGATTTCATAGGGAATTAAATCATCTCTGGGAATGGTAATTTTTTTTTTCTATCCATCATTATTCTTTTTTCCCGAGAAGTCAGAGATAAATGCCATCTGGACAAAGCGTTTTATCATCAGATGTTTTAATTTCTTGATCATCTGTTCTGGCAAGATACAGGTTTCCTTCAGTGTTTATTTTTCCTGCCCTGAGAACTGTTTGATTGTTTCTGGCATCTGTTCCTCTGCCTTCATCTGTTAACACAGAGACAAGCAAAGCTTTAGGGGATTGGGAATGGCTCCATCTGCTACAAATCCATTGCTCTTGTCATGTTTTGCAGCTAGGGTCCCTGGAAAACAATATGGCAGAGAGCAGTGAACTGGAGCTGGATGTCCAAGAGGAAATGTTAATATTTTCTCATCAAACCAGAGAGCACTACTCCACACAGGGGAAAAAGGTACATTGCTTGACCTCTGAAGCCTGCTTTGACATGCTCCTTTTCCAGCTGAAAGTTCCAGAATTGCAGTTGGCTGATGGTATACACACTCCAGTTTAAGTACATTAAAATGTCCTGATTATAGTCTTCCTCCTTCAGTCTCAGCCTTGGTTCCCCTTTTCACCTATGTAGGGCTTATCACATATTGTGTCTAGCCCAGCATTTTTATACAGAGATGGCGAACATAAACTTTGTGATTTCTTTAGTATCATTTCTTTTATTGTACATTTTCTTTTTCCCTGTGTCTTTCTGTCCACATTACTTGGTTTTCTATTTCTCATCGGAGGAAAACACGATCCTTTTACTTTTCAGCTCCTTCCCAAAGATGCATTTTAATTCATTTGCTAGAAATTTGGAATGATTCACAAATCATATGTTAATCCTGATCTATAAAATAATATAATGTTTGTTCTCATTATGTATGCACATGTGTGGATAGATAGATAGATAGATAGGTACATAGATAGATAGATAGATACATACATACATACATACATATGCACACTCTAGATTTCTATACATACTTTACCCCTTCTTTGGAAATTGTTCATTATTAACAATGCTGTACAAAGGTTCTGTCATTGCCAATTCCATTCCAACCTTTGAAACTTTGATAAAATGCGACATGTTGGAGAAACATCTGTCCTCAACTCTGCTGCCTGCTAGGTCTCTCTGCCCTATAGTTGCAAGTGCTCCTGAAAATGACTTTCCATGATTAAGCTCTTTGGAACTGATTTGTGAAGAGTTTATTGCCTTTGTACATAATTCTGAATTTGAATATAAAGGTTACATAAAATATTGTTCTAAATTCTACTTGCAAAAAAATGATTTAATGCAATGTAGCCTAATCAGCTCTTAGAGAGGACCTATACTTTAACTGTAAATACGTCATTATTTACTTGTTATAATGATAACTGATTAATTAGATATTAACATACTGTCGACATCATTTCATGTGTGCATTCAGGCTTTTAAATGAAGTTTGGAGGAGTCTAAAAAAAGAAAAAGAACTGGCAGTGTAGTTGCCAGGGGTATTGCTAAGGGAATAAAATGTTGGCTAAAAGATAAAGGGATTCAGAGGCACAAACTTCCAGTTACAAAATAAGTAAGTCACAGAGATGAAAAGTACAGCATAGACAATATAGTCAATAAGGTCGTAATAACATTGTCTGATGACAGGTGAACACTGAGCAATTTATAGAATTGTTGAATCATAATGTTGGACACCTGAAGCTAACATAGGACTCTATGTTAATTCTACTTCAATAATAATTTTAAGACATTGGCTAAAAGATAATTTCAAACTGGAAAGCAATGTAAAATCAAATACCCTCGGTATGAAAACATGGCTTCTTAAGAAGGAAAACTTGAGCAAAGATACGAGATAATGTGAAGCAGAGAAATTTTTTTATAACTGAAAGAAATTTAGGTAGTGAGACTTTATATTCCTAAGTAGCGTGTTTTTTTTTTTTTAAATCTTCCTTTGTGAAGAGAGGGAATAAATAAATTTTAGGGCAAGGGAATTGAGAGAGAAATGTCACGTCCCTTTCCAATCCTCTGAATTAGTTCTTCCTGCTACCTGCAGAAGGAAAAGTTTGGTAAAGCAAAGCCTTTTGTGAAGAATAGCTAGGGAGAGAGCTTAGATGCCAAACGTATCAAGCAAAATCTAAATGTTAAGAAGGTAATTGAAAATCATATTGTGGATCTAAATTTATGTATAATATGTGTCTATATACATTAAGAAGTAGTTGTATTGTAGTTTACTAACCTAAGCAGAAAAGCTACATCTTGAAGCCAGTGAAGAAAAATGTTTGGCTTTTCATACTGTGTGGCCATGCCAAACTATTTAGAGGAACAAAGAAGGAAAAATGCCTGGATCTGAGTTACGGAATTTAAATCCTGCAATGACAAGCTTTTCACTAAAACAGAGACATGGGTAAGTGAAATACAGAGCTGAAGGACATGTAGTTTATTGTTGTTTTTTTATTTAGCTGATATATGTCAATTTAATGAACTGTGTAATTGTTGGATACTGTCTAAAGGGCACTTTATAGTCAATATCTTAACAAATCCTTACAGCAACCCTATGGAGCATTTACTTTTATTTTCATTTTGCTGTTTTAGAGATGAAGAAATAGAAACTTCGTTCAAATAACTTGCTCAGAAGGACAGAGTAATGGGGAACAACTTTTCAAAACCAAGGAGGCTACAACTCTTGAAAGACTTGAAAAATAATAATAAAAAAAAAATACTGCAGCAGCCCAAATCTTGAGTTCATGCACGTAACCACAAGGCTATTCTACATCTTAACGGGGATGTGAGCTGCTCAAAGGAGCAGGATTGAAATCAATGTTAACCCAGTGATTTTCAAATTGAAAAATATATTTTGGGAGCCAAGGGATCATAGACAATGGCATTCATTTAAATTAAAAGAAAAAAACCTTTATACTTCACTAAGAATATTGAAGAAAACTTCTGTAGACTCCCACTATATACCTACCTACCTACCAGCATCTTTATTCACACATTCTTTTGGTAAAGCTATCCTCCATTACATAACAGATTCTATTCTATTTCTTAAGGAAATTGCTCTAAATTTTTTTCATCATTGCCTTTTGCGTTATTATTTGCCTTCTCTATTAGAGTGTTCCCATCAGCATGAAATATACTATTATTTTTTATCACATGTTAAAAAAATCTTTCTTCACCCCACCACCTACCCAGGTATTTGTTCAACTCTCTCTCTTTTTGCAGCGACATGCTTACCAAGAGTTGTCTATCATAGCTGACTCATTCTATCTCCATTCTTTCTTATGGAGTCCCCAGACAGGCTTTTTCTTCCACCATTGTCACCAAAATTTCTCTGAAAATGCTACCACCCACTTCTTGAAAAATGAAACCATGATTTGCAATCACACTTCATTGTAATTTCAGTAGATAAAAACTTACCAAATCAAAACGTGCAACTCAACTGGTTCAAATGGTTTTCCTATCAACTTCTAGCAACCCACTCCTTCAAGAGGGAAAAGATTTTTATTTGTTTTGTTCAATGAAGTTTTCAAAATGCTTCGTACAGGGCATATCACTTAGCAGGTACTCAAAAAATATTTGTTGAATATATGAATGAATGAATGAATGAATGAATGAAAGAATACATGAATATATGCACAAATAAGTGTGTGACTCAAAGTAGTCCACTGGATAGACCTTTTGTAAATCATTAAGGAACATATGCCAAGCCAGACAATGATTTAAAATATCATGATTCACTTAACCTCTGGTTGTATTCTACAGAAAGTCAATACTGAAGGAAAGGCCTTTAATGAGATCAATAAATTGTGTTTCCTTAGGGTAAGTGTCCAGTCAAAAATTTTGTATTTTACCTGCCTTTCACAGTGCTTGATAAAGCTCAATAAATATTTGCCAAATAATGAAATGAATAAATGCAATTTCAATACTGCAATGGAAATAAGATGCAAGTATATGTAACTCTGGACGTATTGAGTCCTGTAATACATTTATTTTCCTGTGGAAGTCCATTATATTTCATAGCCCCAGGTGTTCAGTGGATCAACTGTAGAAGTAATACTACCCTGGGAAAATAAATTGCATCTTGTCTATATATGTATTTGGAGAAGGAAAGCACAACTTACTTCTTGGAGGAAACCGAAGTTTCCAGGGAAGAATGTACTCAAATAGACATAATTTAGGAAGCACCTGAAATCATATTGCATGCAGATTGCATGGTAAAGAAGGATTGCTAATGGGATTTGGGGGTTGGGGGGGGGTCATACCTTCAGGCCACCTATGTTCAATTACACCGGGCTTCTTGAGCATGGAAAGGAATAATACTAAGAAGCATTTGGTGAGGTTCAGTGGTCACAGTGTCCCTGGAATTCACTGATAAACGTTGTACTGGGCTATAAAAAATAAGATAAGGATTAAGAAAAAACCTGAAGACTGAATTGCTATATTTGTAGGGTGAGCCTTGTAGATTTCAGAGTGTACAGAGGTCTATGTATGGGACAAGATTGTGAACACAGTGTGGGGGTGGGGAGGGGCACAGATGGTGTAGAACAGGATGAGTAAAACATAGGAGACTCTAGAACTCCAGGCTGAGACCAGCAGGGAACTAATTACCATAAAACAGAAATAAACTGTTCATTTCTAAGGTGCACTATGTTTCTTTTCATGTTGAATAATGAGGAAAGTGGGAGTGCAAGTGAATTTCTTGACATGTCAATATCCTGAAAGCAGTTTTTTATGACACCTTAAAGGTCCTTGCCTTCTAAATATCATTCTATTAGAAATCTAAGGTTCTAAGACTTCGTTAAACGTATTTATAGTTTCACCTGATTTCCCTATTGTTTAGTTGACTTCTAGGATTATAAAATGTCTTTGAAATTATTTTCTTTTTAATTTTTTAAATATTAATGTTCTATTTTTTATAGAAAGAAACAATGGGAATTTACAATCATATATTCTTCTCTATGCTTTTAAAAGTGAAACATACATTTCAATGTTTCATGTAGAATGCAAAACAATGTATTTTCCATTAAGATTTGGTTTACCATTAGTATTCTATAATGTCTACACTAGATAGTCTAAAACGAATGAAGTTTGTTTCTCCAGTTACAACTTTTTTTATCAAGAAAAGTTAATGCACTATAATAAAAATCCAACTTCAATTTTTAGCTTTGTCTACCATGAGTAATAGAACTGGCTGAGTGAAGTTTCTGTCTTTGCCCCAGGCACACTGTGAATTTAAAATCTTTGCAAACTCATTCTCCTTTTCAATTCAGGAATGGCTTGAGGTGTCATAAGAATTTCAAACCTGGAAGAAATGTCTAGTCCAGCACCTGCCATATCTTCATGCACTGTGAAGTGTTCATCTGGAAACATCTTACAAATGACTTTTATCAACCTCATATTTTAAAATCCCACTGTTTAAGACAATAAGCTAAGAATCTAAATACAGTTTCACTACCCTTGATACTCATTACAGATAGTAATATAAATAAATTCAGTTTTCATTTGAGGGTAGAGATAATATATCCAGCTTGTGTGTATTAACTCTAGAAAATTATTTTTTAAAAAGCTTTAAGTGGTTGTTATTCTTTTTTTTTTTTTAATTTTTTTTTTCAAAGTTTATTTATTTTTGGGGCAGAGAGAGACAGAGCATGAACGGGGGAGGGGCAGAGAGAGAGGGAGACACAGAATCGGAAACAGGCTCCAGGCTCTGAGCCATCAGCCCAGAGCCCGACACGGGGCTCGAACTCACGGACCGCGAGATCGTGACCTGGCTGAAGTCGGACACTTAACCGACTGCGCCACCCAGGCGCCCCAAGTGGTTGTTATTCTTTAAACAATTTTTTTAATGTTGATTTATTTTTGAAAGAGAGCAAGCGGGGCAGGGGCAGAGAGGCGGACAGAGGATCAGAAGCAGGCTCTGAGCTGACAGCAACAGGTCCGATGTGGAACTTGAACTCATGAACTAAGAGATCATGACCTGAGCCAAAGTAGGTTGCTTTGTACCAGAGTACTCAGGTGCCCCAAGAAGTTTATAGCTAAGATACTCTCAGAAGAAATATTTAATATTTAAATGTCAATATTAAATTATTATGAGTTACATAAAATATCTCAAAAATTGAGATCTTAAAAATCTTTTGAGATTTCTAAAATCCAATTTAAGAAATGAGTAAATAATAGGTATACAAAGTAAAAGTGCAGGTTAACAGAAGACAACTGATCAGGTAATACTAATATCACCAGTAATTGAAAATGTAAAATTTAAAGTCACAATGGAAGGTCGTATATTTGTCCATTTATTTGTTCACTTTTTGTTTAAAAAACTTAGAAAAATATTTCATGATTAGTAGTGAAAAAAATTACACGCTGCTAGAAAACACATAGGTCAACTTATTGTCTGGAAATATATTTGGCATAAATTCAAGTGCATGAAGCAAGATAATACAAAGCTTCTTTTTTTTTTTTTTTTTTAATTTTTTTTTTCAACATTTATTTATTTTTTGGGACAGAGAGAGACAGAGCATGAACGGGGGAGGGGCAGAGAGAGAGGGAGACACAGAATCGGAAACGGGCTCCAGGCTCTGAGCCATCAGCCCAGAGCCCGACGCGGGGCTCGAACTCACGGACCGCGAGATCGTGACCTGGCTGAAGCCGGACGCTCAACCGACTGCGCCACCCAGGCGCCCCAATACGAAGCTTCTTAACAAGATAAGTTTATGGAAATAAAACATGCACTCAAACACACAAACATGTATATGAGAGAAAACTAGAAATTTTATTAGAAGCAAAAACGTTGAATGGTTATAGCAGCTGTTACAGTATTAAAGAATTTATGAGAGGGTTCTTTTGTTTTCTACCTACGTTTTACTATGTTTATTTGTTGTTGCTGCGCACAATTAAAAACCACAATTACATTTGACAACGTATGTTGAAATATAAAGAATGTTTGTGGTATTATTATGTCTAAAATATGTATGTTTTATACAATTTAAAGTTTGTAAAAATATGAAAAATGAGTACAATCTATTGTGAACAATGTAAAGCTGTGAAAGCAAGGATGTTTTAATTCAGTTTCATTTTGTTGGAAGTCACCCATTAAACAAAAAAATTATCACTGATGAACAAATAATTATCAGACTTTAAGATTTGATGTTACGAAAAAAAAATTCAGAGACTCAAATACAAAGAACAAACTGAGGGGGGTGGGAGAGTAGGGAAAATGGGAGATGGGCATTGAGAAGGGCACTTGTTGGGATGTGCACTGGGTGTTGTATGTAAGGGATGAATCATGGAATCTACACCCAAACCCAATACTACACTGTATGTTAGCTAAATTGCCAATAACTTATTTAACAAAAAATTCAGTAACACAGATGCATCTTTTCTTTTTATTTAGTCATTGCAATCCTGTTGTATTTTACCTTTAGTGTGTAAGAACTATTTGACCAAATGAGACCTGCCCATCTGTCTTACATAGATTTCATTATGTCACATGCCTTTTGATTTGTGAAACACATAACAAGAAATTGTTCTTGCTGTAATTTCTCCCATTTAATGGTGTATATATATGTATATATATATATATTTTTTTTCCTTTTAGAAAAACTAAATAATTTCCCTGTAATATAGAAACTATTGCATTCAATAATACAGATTTACTAATATTTGAGATGGACTCCAGCCTAAACCTTGTTATCTGGTTTTGCATAATTTTGATTGGGTTTTTCTATTCTTTCTAATGCTAAATGTTATAGGAGCAATATCTCAACTGTGTGTGTTTATTGTGTGCTAGGGACTTTATAGTCATTCTCTTATTTAATCCCTGTAATAGCCATTTGAGGTAACTCCATCATTTACTCCTATTTCTCATGTAGGAGAGGTGCAGTACTTTGCTCAGGAGAGGATAGGAGATGGTTAGGGACCTGGGGCTCAAATCCAAGCCTGATTCTAGAAAAAAAAAGATTTAATCACCATATGGGTATGATTCGATATAGGAAAAGGTAGATGGATGTTCCTTTCCCTTTCATCCGTATTAGTTTGTCACAATCCTGGACACAAGCATCTTTAGACCTGCTCTGATTGAAGGTTGTTTTCAAGGGGCAACTTGAGGCAGCCAATCAGCCAATCAGTTCCAGGCAACTGGAAGCAGATCATCTTATGTGACTGATTTAGGAAGCATATTTGGCTTTCTCCGGTTGGTCTTGAGTTGTTGTTTTAATTGCCATGTCCCTGATGATACATGACGTGGAACATCTTTTCATATACCTATTTACCATTTGTTTATCTTCTTTATTGAGATGTCTGTTAAGGCACTTGGCCCATTTTTAATCAAGTTGTTTGTTTTCTTATTGTTGAGAATTATGAGTTCTTTGTACACTTCAAACAAATGTCTTATCAATCAGATGTGTCTTTTCCAAATGTTTTCTCCAGCGTGTCGCTTGCCTTCTCATTCTCTTGACATTCTTTTGCACAGGAAAAGGTTTTAATTTTAGTGATGTCCAAGTTGTCAATTATTTCTTTCATGGATCATGTCATTGGTGTTGTGTCTATACAGTCATTCCATTAGAAACGTCATCTATGCTTTTTCCTATGTTTTCTTCTGGAACTATTATAGTTTTGAGTTTACATTTAGGTCCCTAACCTATTCTGAATTAACTTATGTGAACGGTGTAAGGTCTGTGTCTGCATTATTTTTTTTTTTAATGTTTATTTATTTGTTTTGAGAGAAAGAAAAAGAGACTGCAAGTGGTGGAGGGGGAAGAGAGGGAGAGAGAGAATTCCAAGCAGGCTCCATGCTGTCAGCACAGAGCCCGATGCAAGGCTCTATTCCACAAACCTTGAGATCATGACCTGAATAGAAATCAAGAGTTGGGTGCTCAACCAACTGAGCCTGAGCCATATGTATGTATGTATACACACTCACATATATGGTGTTTCAACACCATTTGTTGAAAATACCGTCTTTGCTCCATTCTATTCGTTATATTGCCTTTGCTCCTTTGCCAGAGATGAGTTGACTATATTTTTAGGGCCATTTTCCAGGTTCTCTATTCTCTTCTGTTGATCTATTTGTCCATTTTCTTGCCAATACCATACTTTCTTGATTAATATAGTTTATAGTAAGTCTTGAAGTGGGGTAGTTGTCAGTCCTCCAACCTTGTTTTTCTCCTTCAATACTGTGTTGCCCATCTAGGCCTTTCAACTCTCTGTAAACACCTTGGGATCAGTTTCTCAATGTTCACAAAGTAGCCTGCTGGTGTTTTGATTGGGATTGAGCTGATGACAATGCAAGTTGGGAGAAAACTGACATCTTGGCAATATTGAGTCTTCCTATCCATAAAAATGGAAAATCTGTCCATGTATTTGGTTCCTCTTTGATTTTGCTTAGCAGATTTTTGTTTTCCTCATATAGATCTTATACATATTTTGTTAGATGTGTACATAACTGTAGATGTGGAGTGCTAAAGTAAATGGCATCGTGTTTTTAATTTCAAATTCTACTTGTTAATTGGTATGAGGTTTTTATCTAAATTTCTCCAAGTTAAATAACATCATAGAAATAAAGATTATGGGGCACCTGGGTGGCTCAGTCAATTAAGCATCCAACTTGGGCTCAGGTCATGATCTCATGGTCCGTGGGTTTGAGCCCCGCGTCAGGCTCTGTGCTGACAGCTCGGAGCCTGGAGCCTGCTTCGGATTCTGTGTGTGTCTCTCTCTGCCCCCCTCCCACTCATGATTCTCTCTCTCTCAAAAATAAATAAACATAAAAAAAATTAGAAATAAAGATTGCAATTTACTATTACTCATCTAACCTAATCGATGGTTTATGTGGAGAAATATCTTTTTTTTTTTTTTTCAATCTGCTCTCACTGTGGTCCTACTCACATTGACAAAAGGAAGTATGAAGCATTTTGTGAGGTTGTTTTTTTTTTTTCCCAACTCCTACCGATTCTGTTCTACATTAGAAGATTCCGATTAAAGTGATTCATGTGCCAATTCACTTTTCCATACTGGAAAAGTTATATTTATCTATTTCTCAATAATACCAACTAACAGTACGTAGCTATTCTGAATTAGATGCTGTTCCCATAATATTGGTGATATTATCTCATGTGATCTGGGGAACAACACTAGATATTATCCCTGGTTTATTGATAAGAAGGTTGTGGATAGATGTTAAGACATATTCCTAAATTTACAGGCAATTAATCCGGAGCACCTATGAACCTCACAACTATTAGAAGTTTTCTTCCAAGTTATTATTTTTCTCCCCTAGATAAAAAGTACTGCAGGACAAATACATATCATACTTTATAATACATAATTGTAACTGGCCAGTTCTAAACATTTGAAATGGGAAAAATGATGTGTCTGTCAGATGGATCCAAATATCTGTTTGCACATGATCAACAGACTTTAATAGTTCCTTTAGCAAAGGTAAACGCAACCTGGCACTTTAGAAAAGTAGTTTCCGTTCACTTCCTGATAATCAACAATGGAATGATGCCTTCAACATCACAGATGTCTCATTGGATTTACTCAAGCAGAAGATGAATAAGCATATGCTAAACATATATACCACTAAGGGACTCTGTAATTGATAAGGGAATTGGACCAAATGACCTCTGGATTAGTATCTAATCAATTTGGATCTGCCTAGAGAAATAGGCATTTCCTGTGGACAAATCCTCTTCACTGAGGAATGAATGAATGTGTAATACAAAACATTAATGTCTCATTATCTTCAAATGTAGAGTACAAGAACTTTCCAGTATATTAGGAATTATATTTAAAAGAAGTGTCGAAACAGAGGAGCTTTTATATTGAATTTTTAGTTTATCAAAACATTCTTACAAGCAGAAAATTTAACTGGCCATGCATTTTGATTGGTAGATTTAGAATTTTACTGTCTTGAGATCATCTTTATTGGCTCGAGCTACACGTGAGGTAATAGAAGTTCTAAATGAATCACTTTGAAATGATACAGATCATCAAAATCTGAAAGAGAGAACTTATAAAATACTGGACATTTAATTTAAAAAGAGAAATAATTGATTATGCCCTAAGCATAGTGATTTACAGTTTATAATGTGTCATCATCTGATACTAAAACAGACTTTTAAGAAAGGTATTATTTTAACTTACTGGCTAGATTAAAAAAATCAATCTTTGTACATTCTATTACCAATGCTTGAAAATCTTTTCCCCAAATCTCTTCCGACAGATTTCTAGTGATTTTAAGGCCCAGCTTAATTGAGTCTTCTTTTGTGATCCCTTCTCTAATTTCCATAAATATATTTTCACCCATCACTTTACTTGTACTTATGTCTATTAGAAAATTTATGTCACCACACTGAATTTATTTTACACCCCTGGTTGTTGAACAACAAAACTTTAGGGACTAGATATTATTCTCCTCTACACTCTCAACATCTATGAAAATTCCTGGCACAGAGCAGGTACTTAATGCATTTTCCTAAATCATTAAAATTTTGAGTAAGCTAATCATGTGATATCACATAGCTAGAGTAGGTAGCAAATTAAAGTGAACATAGATTTCCAAAAAATACCTTTTTGTTTTCTGATGATCCAGAGCCATTTCCCTAAAATTGGGGGGGGGGGGGAAAGTTGCTACAGATCGTAACTTGTTTTTTAAGTTTTCGAAAATCAAGACAACAATTTTTTCTGAATTTATAGTGTTTTTGTTTTGTTGGGTTTTTCCTTTGTTGTTATTTTCGTTAATAAATCAAAGCAACACCAAAAATTTACCAAGGCATTTATGCCTTCCAGGAGCACAATCTCATCTTCACAAATCCATAGGAACACATTCCATCTGAGTCAATACTGCTGATATGGCTAATTGACTTTACATAATGAAAAAATCAATATAACATTTGGCTTTCCTGAAGTTAATTGTGTGTTTCTTATGGTCATCTGTACTTCACTTTTATGTGGTCATTTAGAATTTTGAACACAATAATATCAGGCCAAGGCTTATAGAAACTCACTTATTTGCTGGTAGTATACAACTGTAATTATTTGATTTCTTCTTGAAAAGTTAGCCCCTCTACCACATTTAGAACCTTTAGCAAATAATGTATTTTCTATTGTCAAGTGGTATTAATGATTTTTATTGGCTATTTTTTCAAGCCTTTAAAAATGTTTATTATTTAAGATGAAAAACCTTGTACAGGCTCCTTAGAGAGACTGAAAGACACATGAAGGTATAAGTGCCTTCACCTAGGAACAGACATTATAGAAATTTTGGCTTATTTCTCCCCAGTAATTTTTAAGCAACTTTGAGTAATTACTTTATAGTAGGATAGCACTGCAAATAAACCTTATATCCTGCTTTTCAGAATTAAAAAGATAGCATTTTATTTTGACTAAAAAGTGGAATACATATTCCTTTAAGAAAATCTGAAAAAATGATAAAAATATAAATGAAGAAATTAAAAAAAAAATCATTAGTAATCTTGTCATCTTCCATAAGCACTGTTAATATTTTGGTGACCTTCCTTTCCAGTATTTCTTTTTTCTTTTTTTTTTTTTCTTTTCTTCTTCTTCTTCTTTTTTTTTTTTTTTTTTTTTTTTTTTTTTGGTCTTTAACAAAACTTATAGCTCAGCTGAGACAGTCAGGTCATTCCTTAAGTATTCAATTGCCATTTAACTGAGATTTGAATTAAAGGACGCGTGGAAAAGTCAAGTAGTTTAATGAAAACAAAATGGATTTATTTTTTTAGTTGAGATTTTTTTTATTGCGACCTTTGAGTATGGAGAGAAAGTATAGTATCCTCTAGGAGCATAGATGCCTCTTGAATTGCAAACTATCTGCTCCTCCCAGGCAGAGGCCTGTATGTCCTTACTTTAATAGGAGGGTTGAGCTAAGCAAGAGACACTGGGAAACAATAATGATGTATGAATGATTATTTTAGGACTGAGAGGCACCTTGAGATGCTTTGAGAGCTGCAATCACCAATTTGCACTCAACATTCTTCTGCTACCAAATTGCTATTTGGCTTGTAAAATTTATATTGCACCAAAACAAAACAAAACAAAACAAACAACAAAATTAGCATACTAACCAAAGACTCTTTTTTTTTCCTCCCAGGAGACTCCTCTCATTTATCTAAGCCAGGATCACATAGATGATTGCCAAGCAGAATTAAACTCAAATATCTCACAAAAACAAAAATAGAAAACAAATGATAATTATTCTGGATCTTATGTTTCCCTGAAATACAATTTTATTAAGCTAGTTTCCAGAATGCATTGTGATATAGAAGGGGCAAAAATGCATTTTTTTCATGAACCTGTTGGCCATCTGTTTATCTTCTTTGGAAAAATATCTATTCAAATTTTCTGAACTTTTTTTTTTCAAAGCTTATTTTATTTATTTGAGAGAGAGAGAGAGAGAGAGAGAGAGAGAGCATGGGAGGGGCAGAGAAAGGGAGAAAGAGAATCCCAAGCAGCCTCCACACTGTCAGCATGGAGCCTTGACACGGGGCTCAATCCCATGAACCGTGAGACCAACATCTGAGCTGAAATCAAGGTCTGATGCTCAACTGACTGAGCCACTTACGTGCCCCTCTGCCCATTTTTTTTTTTAATTTACATTTTAGTTAGTTGACATACAGTAAAATTTTGGTTTCAGGAGTAGAATTCAGTGGTTTATCACTTACATACAACATCCAGTGCCCATCACAAGATGGGTCCTTAGTACCCGTCACCCATCTAGCCCATCCCCCACCAACCTCCCTCCGTCAACCCATAGTTTGTTCTCTATCATTAAGAGTCTCTTATGGTTTGCTTCCCTCTCTTCTCTTCCCATTCTTTTCATATGTTCATCTGTTTTGTTTCTTAAATTCCACATATTAGTGAAATCATATGGTATTTGTCTTTCTCTGATTGACTTATTTCTCTTAGCATAACATGTTTTAGCTCCATCCATGTTGTTGCAAATGGCAAGCTTTCATTCTTTTTCATGGTTGAGCAATGTTCCACTGTGTGTGTGTGTGTATATATATATACACACATCCTCTTTATCCATTCATCGGTCAATGAACATTTGGGCTCTCTCCATAGTTTGGCCATGGTGGATAATGTTGCTATAAACATTGGGGTGCGTGTATCCCTTCATCTGTATTTTTGTATATTTTGGGTAAATACCTAATAGTGCAATTGATGGATCATAAGGTAGTTGTATTTTTAGTTTCTTGAGGAACCTCCATACTGTACTCCAGAGTGGCTGTACCAGTTTGTATTCCCACTAACAGTGCAAGATGGTTCCCCTTTCTCTGCATCCTTGCCAATAACTTGTTGTTTCTTGTGTTGTTACTTTTAGCCATTCTGACAGGTGTAAGGTGGTATCTCATCATAGTTTTAATTTGTATTTCCCTGAAGATGAGTTATGTTGAGCATCTTTTCATGTGTCTGTTAGCCATCTGGGTGTCTTCTTTGGAAAATTATCTATTCGTGTCTTCTGCCCATTTCTTCAGCACCTTATTTGTTTTTTGGGTATTGAGTTTGGTAAGTTCTTTACTGAGTTACATAATTTGGATATTAGCCCTTTATCAAGATATATGGTTTGCAAAAAGTTCCTCCCACTTAGTAGGTTGTCTTTTTACTTGTTGATGGTTTTCTTTGCAGTGCAATAGTTTTTTAGTATGATGCAGTCCTATTATTCATTTTTGCTTTGTTACTTTTGCTTTTAGTGCCAGATTTAAAAAATTATTGCAAAGTCCTATGTCAAGGAGCATACTGCTTTTGTTTTCATCAAGGAGGTTTATGCTATTAGGATTTACATGCAAGTCTTTAATCAATTTTGAGTTAATTTTTGTGTATGTTGTAAAATAGTGGTTGAGTTGCATTTTTTTGCATGTGGCTATACTGTTTTCCCAACTATTTATTGAAAAGATTGCCCTTTCTTCAATGTATATTCTTGGCTCCTTTGATGTAAATCAATTGACCATATACACATGGGTTTATTTCTAGTCTATTTGGTTCCGTTGACCTATGTGCCCGTTTTTATGCCCATATCATAGTATTTTAATTACTATAGTTTAATAGTATAGTTTAAAATCAGGGAGTGTCATGCCTCCAAACTTTGTTATTCTTTCTCAAGGTTGCTTTACCTATTTTGTTGGTTCCATATAAATTTTAGAATTATTTCTTGTATTTATTTGAAAAATGCCATTGGAATTTTGATAGGGGTTGCATTGAATCTCTAGATTGCTTTGGATTCTATGGATATTTTAACTATTGATTCTTCCAATATGAGCAAAGACTATTTTTCCACTTACTTGTTTCTTCTTCAGATTCTTTCATTAATGTTTTATAGTTTTCAACGGAAAAGTCTTTCACCTTCTTGGTCAAATTTATTTTTAGCCTTTTTATTCCTTTTCGTATGCAATTGTAAATGGAACTGTTTTATTTTTTCCCTTTCTGAAAGTTCATTATTAGTATTTAGAAATACAACAGATTATATGTATTTGTTATGTATCCTACGACTTTACTAAATGTATTAGTTCTAACAGTTTTTTGATGGAGTCTTCGGGTTTTCTATATATATTATTATGTCATCTGCAAACAGTGACAACTTTCCTTCTTCCTTTCCTATTTGGATGCCTTTTATTTCTTTTTCTTGAAAAACTGTTCCCATATTGTTTTGGACAAAAGTAGTCAGAATGGACATCCTTGTCTTGTTCTTGATCTTAGAGAAAAGGATTTCAGGGTTTTATCATTGACATGATGTTAGCTGCAAACTTGTCGTATGTGGCCTTTATTATGTTGAAGTATATCCCCTCTATACCCACTTTGTTAAGAGTTATCATAAACGGATGTTGAATTTTGTTAAATGCTTTTTCTGCATCTATTCAGATGATCATATGACTTCTATCTTTCTTTTTGTTAATGCGGTTTATCACATTGATTTGTAGATGTGTAACCATTCTTGCATCACTGAATAAATCCCACTTCATTCTAGTGTATGATCTTTTCGATGTATTGCTGAATTTGGCTTGCTGGTATTTTGGTGAGGACTTTTGCACCTATGTTCACCAGGGATATTAGCCTGGAATTTTCTCATCTTGCAGTGTCTTTTAGTTTTTGTAACAGGGTAATGCTGCCACCATAAAATGAGTTTGGAAGAATTCCCTCCTCTTCTACTTTTTGGATGAGTTTGAGAATAATTGGTAGTAATTCTTCTCTGAATGTTTGGTAACATTTACAAGTGAAGTCACCTGGTCCTGGACTTTTCTTTGTTGAGAGGTTTTTGATTACCGATTTAATTTCCTTACCAGTAATCACTCCATTCAATCACTCCACTCATTTTCTATTTCGTTATGATTTGCTCTTTGCAGGTTATATGTTTCTGGGAATTTATCCATTTCTTCTAGGTTGTTCCATTTGTTCACATAATTGTTAATACTAGTCTCTTATGATTCTTTGTATTTCTGAGGTATCAGTTGTAACCTCTCTTTCATTTCTGATTTTATTTATTTGAATGCTCTCTCTTTTTTGGTGGTGAGTCTAGCTAAAGGCTAATCAATTTTATTTATCTTTTCAAAGAAACATCTTTTAGTTCCAATGATCTTCTCTATTGCTTTTTAGTCTCTATTTCATTTATTTCTACTCTAATCTTTGTTACTTCCTTTTTTTTTTTTTTTTTACTAATTTTGAGTTTTCTTTTGTTTTCCTTTTCCTAGTTCCTTAATGTATAAAGTATGGTTGTTTTAGAATTTTCCTATTTCTTGAGATAGGTACTTATCCCTAAAAACTTCCCTCTTAGTAATGCTTTTGCTGCATGACGTAAATTTTGGTGTGTTATATTTCCATTTATGTTTGTCTCAAGGTATTTTTGATTTCTTCTTTGACCCTTTGGTTGTTCAATTGCATGTTGTTTAATCTCCACTTTATTTGTGAATTTTACATTTTGTGCTATTAGTTTCTAGTTTCATACTATTGTGGTTGGAACAGATGTTTGATATAATTTTATTCCTCTTATCTTTATTAAAATTTGTTTTGTGGCCTAACATATGATATATACTGGAAAATGTTCTATGTACACCTGAGAAGAATGTATATTCTGTTGCTTTTGGATGAAACTTTCTATACATATCTTTTAGATCCATGTGGTATGTCATTTAAGGCTAATTTCCTTGCTGATTTTCTGTCAGGATTATCTATTCATTGATGTAAGTGTGATATTATAGTCTCTTACTATTATTGTATTGCTATCCATTTCTCCCTTTAAATCTGTTAATATTTGCTTTATATATTTTCATATATATTCATTGGCTATTTAGAATTGGTCCGTGATCAAAAAGCAATTAATAAAACTTACTTGCAGCCATCTGTCACTCATCTAAATTGACATTTTCATGACCATTTATCAAAATTGCCATATACTTTGTGAAACTGTTCAAAATGATAGTAATTGGTATTCAGTCTTCAATGTACAGGGATTTTGCAGCAGTCTCTGTCATAAACGGTGAACACTGAAAACCTTACTGTGAACTGTTAGTTGTAGAAGATAGAATTGAGTATTGAACATTTGAGTTCTACAAATGCATGTGTTTTGAGTCAAGTAATTAAGAAGACAATTTGATTAAATTTAAGGAAGGTAGGGCCCTAAATGTATTCCTTCTTATAGCTACAGTCAAATTATTATTATTACTATGAATTCTCATCAAGGCAATTTCTGAGAATTTACATGCACTCTATTAAATTTTATATTTCCTGTGGTGAACGATTGATAAACATTTGTTAAATAAAATAAAAATAATTTCCATTATATGGAACAATGTTGAAAATTTCACCCAATGTTCTATTATTCCATATTGTTGTTGAAATCTAAGAAATTATTTAATATAATACTATAGTTCAATGCAGATTGGCCGATACCACTGATAATAAATGAACCAAAGATTGTTGAAGGAATACATATTGTGACAATCTTAAGGGAATAATAAGTCTACATGTTATCCTTATTCTCCCTAGAAGCAACACTGTTTATATCTTTTCATGAATATTTCAAGATTTTCTGAACATTTCTGGGACACCTGGGTGGCTCAGTCAGTTAAGTGCCAGACTTCAGCTCAGGTCATGATCTTGCAGTTCATGAGTTCAAGCCCCACATTGGGATCCCTGCTGTCAGTGCAGAGCCTGCTTCAGGTCCTCTGTCCCTCTCTCTGTGCTTCTCCTCCACTTGCGTTCTCTTGCTCTCTCTTTCAAAACTAAAGATTGAAAAAAATTAAAAAGAAGACTTTCTCCACATTTCATACTCAAAGAACTGCATCTTTTTATGAGTCTTACACTTGCCTTTCGACTTCCAAATGTTAGTTTCCATTTCTTTCTCTTTGTATTATTTGAGAGGAAGAACCCCCAAAAGGTGCATCTTGTTGGAAAAAAAATACAATAAAAGGAATGAAGCAAAAAAACAAACAAACAAAAAAACAAACAAATGTTGAATCTGGGCAAAGGGTATATGGGAATATCTTTTAGTAATCTTAAATATTCCTGCAACTATTCTTTACATTTGAAATTATAACAAAATAAGAAGTTACAAAAAAGCAAGAATAGCCATTGACTCACAGATTATAGGAAAAGTTGAAATGACAAATGATTCCTTAAATCAACCCTATGTAATCATTGAAGCCATATTTCAAAGTATGGCTACTAATAAATGTTTTTATAATACTGAATTAAAACAAAACAAAACAAAACAAAAAACAAAGATTTGACTTCAGGACTAATGACACAAATAACCAAAAATACATTGAGTTGAAGAACTGCTAAGAATAAAATAAATTTAATAAAAGTAAAACAAAATATAATAAAAAGAGAAATTATTCAAAGTATTTTAATAAAATTGATAAATGTACAGTAAACCAAAGATAAAATAGCTTAACTAAAATATTAATTAAAGGGGCGCCTGGGTGGCGCAGTCGGTTAAACATCCGACTTCAGCCAGGTCACGATCTCGTGGTCCGGGAGTTCGAGCCCCGGGTCAGGCTCTGGGCTGATGACTCAGAGCCTGGAGCCTGTTTCTGATTCTGTGTCTCCCTCTCTCTCTGCCCCTCCCCCGTTCATGCTCTCTCTCTCTCTGTCCCAAAAATAAATAAACGTTGAAAAAAAAATTAAAAAAAAAAATTAAATATTAATTAAAAATAAGAAAGGAGTTAAACAACAGGTAGAGAAGTTATTTTAATATATTACTACAGTAATCAAATTTGACAGAAACTTGAAAATCTCAATAGAAAAAATTAATTTTAGAAAAATATAAATGATCAATTCATATTGTAAAGTGGTAGATACATTTTTAATAAATTGGGATTTTATATTTGGTATAATTGGGTTTTCAGTATCAGCAACATAGCATATAAAAATTTACCTGTGGAAGATTCCAGGGAACACTTAAAGATATTGAAGTCATTTACCTAAAAACAGGGTTGGATATTCACCAAATTGGCTATCTTTCCCTCTTTCCTGAGAAGATAATTGTAAAGCACAAGATCCTCAGAGGAGAAAAGCAGATGGGCTTGAGATGTCTTCATAAATTCTCTATTCTCCAGCATGGCCTTGAAAAACAAAATGTTTCTTAAGCCTTTTACAGTAGCATAGAACTGGTAGGGACTCTAAATATTGCCTTAGGACTTCTTTTCTCCCAGTGTAGTGGGAAGAATGCAGCCGAATGGCCTCTATGTATCCACAAGTAGTACCGAATGTCTTTAGAAGCAGAAAAGAGGGACAATAGAGCAGTGACCCACGTGGACCAATGATCAAGACTGGATTGGGTCACGGATATCTCAGACAATTCTCGCTAGACCAGGTTACAGACAACTATGTGGAAACCCCTTGCCAATACCCCTTGCCCATCATTACTGCATATTAGACACAGCTCTGGGGGAAAGAGTAGATGTCAATTCACTGGAAGTATGTGTTTCCCCTTAAGCAAAATTGGAACTAGAAATATTACATCCAGTTATAGAAAAATACTGGTTACATTATTTTATAATACATTTATGACTGAGATTTGTAGATACTACAGTTGCAGTTTTCATTCCTTCCTACTTATATCCAGAAAGGTTCTGGCAAGCAGTCTGAAAAAAAGTTTAGACCAAGGTGTAAATGCGACCAAAGTATATCTTATTAATAATTTAAATGTATTCTCAGGGATGCTGCCTCCTTCCTTTCCAGCATCTAGAAAGGAAGAGAAAGATAGTATTATTTAAAACATCTTTGTTCTGTTACATATTCTGCTATTCGTTTTACATTTAGCCCATAACTACACAAAAACCCAACCACAAGATAAAATAAAAAGTACCGTGTCCTTTAAACAGAAGGAACTTAGAAAAGGTAAATAAATTTGTTCCAAACTTTCTTTAATCACCTATTGTAAATAATTGTGAAAAAGCTTTCTGTTGCTTGTCAACTATAACCAATGGTCAAGGGGAAAGATCTAGCAAGTAGCCACTTATTCTTTGACAAGTGTAAGCTCAAAAGAAAAAACAGTGGGTTCATCTATAGCTCTTTTCTTTCCACGGTGTGAAAGGTAAGCTTTCCAACAGTCCTCACGCTTAACACATGTTCTATATTCTAATGCAAAAGTACTTTCGTCCATACCCATTATTTGACCATTTGCTGCAGTGAAAAGTGGCTGGACAGTGGCTTAGAAAGACATTACATAGGAAACAAGGAATTGAACACACATCAACCTTCTGAGAAGCGTGCTACAGAAACTGAAAATTGACACTCCTAGGAGAAACCTTTACTCCACAAGAGGAGTAGGTGGATAAATATCCCATTGTTTTCTTATGCACATGAGAGAAGTATCTGATGTTTGTTTCCATCTCCTGACTATCCCCAGTAGGACTGATGCCTAATTGCCAACAGCAGTAACCTGCTCTTAACACATTCTTACTAGATTTCTTCCCTCCTCTGGCTTGCTCACTACCCTGCCAGTGCTTTTGAATATCACCTTCCCTGTAAAATACTTGTGTTTGAATCTTTACCACTGAGTTCTGCTACTGTTAGAAACCAGCTTAGCTCACCCACAATTTCATTGACTGGAGCAAATGCATCCAACTTCTGAGTAGAAAATTGTGGCAACTTTCACTGTCCCAGGGAATCCAGGATTCACTTCTACATTCAGGATTTCATTGCCCTTGTGGTTTTCTCTCTGTATAAAGAACAGGACCCGCTCCATGAACTTGTTCACACAGGGTCCCACGTTCACAAAAGGATTTTATACTTGAGGTTGAATACTCTCCATTTGCTCTCTTATTATTCTTAATAATATTATCTTCGTACTTGTGTTTTGCAAGTGAAATCCGATGGGACAATGGAGCATTTATGGGCAGTTTAGGGCATAAGCTCAAATGCAATTGATTTGCCACCTCTTCCAGGATGTCTTTTTGGCGGCTGAGGAGCCCACGTTCGCCCCAAAACTCCTGCCATCCTCTGTCCCTGGTAGGGGTCTCAATGTGAAACAAGAAAGATCAAGAATGGGTGCACGCCAAGAATGCTGAGGTAGGGCCTAGGATCCTATGAGGGTTTGCACTCACCCTGTGGATAGCTGCATGCCCAAGGGAACATGGCATTAAAGAGAAAATAAAATAACCATTAGAGGTGAAATAGTTTCTAATTTGACACCATAAAAATTATAGTAAACTTAATGGCTTAGAACAACACAAATTTATTGGCTTACCATTATGTAGGGTAGCCACACCAACAGATGTGAAGCAATCTTTGAAGCGGGGGGTGTTTCGTTCTTGTTTTTTAAATCTGTAGAATGGAAACAGCAATATTTTCAGAAGTGAGATTAAATGAGCTAGTGCACAGACTCTATAGACAACTTGCAGCTCATAGGGACTCAAACACTTTGTTATTTATCCAGACAGAGACTAGGCTAAGTTGGGAGTGAAGTTCAAAATGCTGGTCACCTGACTAACTATAAGGAATGTGTTCCCTGGAACACATCCTGGGAAGGTCATAGGGCAGTGGAAGGGCTGAAACTTCAGAACTCTCCCAACCTTGTGGGAGGAAATGTTCTTCTTTCAAAGGGTCAGAAAGTCAGAGCGGTTCTATGGAGACACAGGTCTTAATGCATTCCAATTCCATTAGTCAAATATTTATAAAGCACGTATTGGATGCCAGGCACTGTTGAAGCCCAAGCGATACACCAGGCAACAAAACTGATGAAGCTCTGAGACTTGGGTGGCTCACTTTCTAGTGCAAAGTTAGGGAAAGTGTCAGCAACAACACAGAGTCCTAGGTAGGACTGACCCGCAGACAGGAGCACTCCCAGTGGAAAGCCCTTGCCTCTGTGCACACTCATGATCAATGTTTCCATATGAACAGCCGCTGTTCTTAGAAAGGACAGCCAGAGCAGTGCATCTAAGTTTGGGAAGTGGTCTTCCTTGTTCTGTTTGTCAAGCTGTTAATTGCAGACGTTTCTCCGACAGTCTTCTCGAGGTGCTGGATGTGCTTGTGCAGATAATCCATGGTGACATTGGAGTATTCATCTGCACTAGCAGCGTGGAACCTACCTGGGATTTCTCTCTCCCTCTCTCCCTGTCCCTTCCTGGCATGCTCTTTCTCTTTCAAAAAATAAATAAACAGGGGCGCCTGGGTGGCGCAGTCGGTTAAGCGTCCGACTTCAGCCAGGTCACGATCTCGCGGTCCGGGAGTTCGAGCCCCGCGTCGGGGTCTGGGCTGATGGCTCGGAGCCTGGAGCCTGTTTCCGATTCCGTGTCTCCCTCTCTCTCTGCCCCTCCCCCGTTCGTGCTCTGTCTCTCTCTGTCCCAAAAATAAATAAACGTTGAAAAAAAAAATTTAAAAAAAAAAAAAATAAATAAATAAACAAAAAATTTAAAAAAAAATTGCCTCAACTGGAATTCAAGATGCGCTATACAAAAACAAACAAAAAAACCACCACCAAAACTCTTTTTCTCTGCTGCTGTCTTTCACTCTTGATGAAACATTTTTTTCTGACCGCAGGCCCGAAAGTTTTAGGAGGATGACCATGGAAATTAAATCAGACTCACTCCTACTTCTGGCCTTCTGCAACTGGGTGGACTTGGGTGTGGGCTAATGGAAGAGGTCACAACACCTACCTCAGAGGTGACAGAATAGAGGGAAGGTAACTAGAACAACACTGGATGCAAGACAGGCACCCTATAAATAATCGCTATTATCATTATCTTAATGGGTTGTTTTGCCTCTCCCTGTCATAAGCAATCAAAAGAAAAATTAGCTGAATTTCAGTTTGGATTTAGGAAAAAAAAAATTACTGAAGGGATTACCGAGAAAAAGAACTATGACTACTGTCCTAGAATATTCCAAAGAGAAAATATGTTTCTTTTTTTAAAAATTTTTAAAGTATTTATTTATTTTTGAGAGAGAGAGACAGAGTGTGAGCGGAGGAGCCGCAGAGAGAGAGGGAGACACAGAATCCGAAGCAGGCTCCAAGCTCCAAGCTGTCCACACAGAGTCCGACGCAGGGCAGGGCTCGAACTCACAGACTGTGAGATCATGACCGGAGCCAAAGTCGGTCGCTTAACTGACTGAGCCATCCAGGCGCCCTGAGGAAATATGTTTCTTAAAGATAAATCCTTTTGGAAAGAAAGGAAAACAAAAAATCTCAACAGCATATATATGTACCACCCCAAAAATGCTAAGTGGAAGAAAACAGAACATATTTCTAAAACTTAGTGATTCATAAATTGGGCTCAGGTGCAATATGTTTGCAGTTTCTACCTGTGTAGAACTGCCCTTATCCTTGACTTTCCAAGCCAGGCCAAGATCGTACTGCCTGGACCCACACATGGAACCTGCATCAATCCTATTTTTCTTTTCTGTATCCTATAAAACATTTCAGAAGATTGACAACCCTCTCACCCCAGATGTGGAACCCTCCTGTTGTGGGTTCCAAGAGATCTCTTTAGGATGAGTAGCTTCAAGTGAGAAAAGTGATCATTTTGAACACATTTGCTATGGGAGTTGCTGGGCAACCGAAGATACTTGTGGTGAAAGAAAGGAGGCACAACACATTGAGAGAAACACCGCTTTCCATGCCATCACCCCAACACACACAAGGAAGCCATTAGGGGTCCCATCTTGCTCTCGATTCCTACCTGTCACTGCTCTGCACGGTTCCGATGATGTTACACTTGGCAGCCTTTGTTCTCGACCAGTTGACCTTGACAGCACCCGACTGGTGCTTCAGTTAAGCATCTCCTTATTAGTGCCTTAGTAGCATCTCATTTAAAACAGGGATAGCAAGAATTCCACTGTAACAACCCTCGAAGGATTAGAGTGAATAAATAGAAGCAGGCAGAACTGGACATTTTAAATGAATCCACCACCATCATTCAGTTATGGTAAACGCTAGGTATAAAGAATATAACCTGAAGAGTCATTTGAGGACACCGTGTCAAAACGTATAATTTTATTAATTAATAACTCCATTGACTAAAGAGATCAATGTCAGGTTCAAAGTAGAAAAAGTGTGCAGGAATATTGTGTGCAAAAATACAAACATACATACCTTTATGACTTGGGGAAATTTTCTGTGTTCTCTAAACTCAGTTGTTTTTACCTGGGAGTTGTATATAAAAAACATTTTCTCAGGGATAGTGTGAAGTTGTTAAATGACTTTACAGATACGAAAGCACTTCGGGAACTTTTAAATATACTAGTGGTTTATGACGTCAAGGTATTTGTAAGTCTAGTTGTAAAGAGATTTACATAAAGAACTAACCATAATTACCATTGGGTAATAGAGAAGGGAACCGTCTTTGCTCAGGCTGCTAAAACAAAATACTATATATCGTGTGACTGAAGCAGAAGACATTTATTTCTCATTGGTTTGGAAGTTGGAGAGTCCAAGATTCAATGTCTGGTAAGATCCCTCTGTTAGGGTTGTAGACGTTGGCCTTCTTGCCATATTGTTACATGATAGATACAGAGAGGGTTCTGATTTCTTCTTCTTCGTATGTAGATGGGCATGATTCCATCATGGACACTTCATCCTCCTGATCTTGTCTGAACCTAATTACTCTTAAAGAACTCACCTCCAAATACCATCATATTGGGAATTAGGGCTTCATCATATGAATTTGAGGGTGGGAGAGACCAGACTTTCAGCCCATAGCAGGAACCATTAGCCTATCTGCCAATACTTCCATAGAGAAAATCTGATCATACCTGAATGATTAATTCTATCTGCTTTTTGCCAATGATCTTATGAGTTCGATTCCAAACATGGATAAGTCAGGAAACATCTTGCTTTTCAAGTTTTAGAGATTGTACATTGAATTTTAGGTTTCCTTCTTTGATTTTTCTCAGTCGATCTAAGTCAACCCATATCTACATAAAATTGGGCATGTATGTATCTGTGACAAATTCCCCCACATGAGCAAAAATTATATGGTACCCCCTCTTCTATACTTAACAGAATTCAGAACTACTGTAGGATTTCTAGATGCTAAGGGCGATGTTTTCAGGCTGGGCAGTAGTTCAGTTTGTTCGCTTGCCAATTTGAGATAACTGCTAACACAACGGTACGTTCACTCATTTTATCTCTACATTGTCAGTACCATGCATCTTCACATTTCTTCTCCAAGCCATCTACTTTTAGGGTTTTTTTTTCTTATTTCTTAAAAGTTACTCTAGGGGTGCCTGGGTGGTTCAGTCGGTTAAGCGTCCAACTTCGGCTCAGGTCATGATCTCACAGTCTGTGAGTTCGAGTCCCCTGTCGGGCTATGTGCTGACAGCTCAGAGCCTGGAGCCTGCTTCCGATTCTGTGTCTCCCTCTCTCTCTGACCCTCCCCCATTCAAGCTCTGTCTCTCTCTGTCTCAAAAATAAAATAAAACATTAAAAAAATTGTAAAAGTTACTCTAAAAGAATGTATTCTTCGTGCACGAAAAATACAATCTTTAATTTTTAACTCTATAATTATATAAGAAAACATAATATGTTCTTCAGTTTAGAAGCATTTCTAAAACGTCACAGAAAAATAAAATAAAGCCAGTAATGACTTCATACATGACGTTTAGGAAGAAAAGAAAAGACACTCACTGTATTATCATTTTTGTAAATAATTTTTTTGAACACACTATCGTTATGTGTTTCATTTTCTTTACGGTTTGAAATTACAGTCTTACCTCTATGTTTTTTACAAAAAGCAATTGTGTATTGGTTCTATCACAGACTCTCTAGGAAGTTATTTCAAGTTAATTCCCTGCGAAAGTATTGAATCAGAAAATCAGCCATAGTAGAAGTGCCTTCCTCATTACAGCAATAAATATTGTCTCTCTTCTCCTGTAGGGGACACAACCCCATTTTACCAACGTGCCTGATGTCTTCCTTCCATGTTCTAGGTTTCTCATGTATTTTATTTCATTATACTTATTAGCTATGGCTTTCATAATGATTCCTTCAGGGAGGCGGTAGAGATTAGGGACACAGTCTCGGGCAATTTAAATACAGTTTTAATTTTGGTTCCATCATGTATTGTTTTGTAATGTTGTTCACCTGAACTCTGAACTTCAATTTCCTCATCTGTAAAATGAGGGTAATAGAAACTTACTCATAGGACTTTGTGGAGATTAAGAGAGAAAAGATGCAAAGCATATAACCCAGGACCTGCCACGTGGTAAAAACCTTATAAATAACTGTTGTCTTCATTTTTGCTGTTACTATGACTACCATAAAATTAATTGTGATAAATTATATATGAATACAGAACATATATTTATTTTGGCAAATGTTCCATTTGAAGTTGGAAACACATGTGCAGGACAATTCTTCTATAATTTTCACAGTTTAAAAGAAAAAGAAAACTTGAAAAAAAGTAAAGTTACATTTACAAATTTAATTATTTTTCAAAACTGGAAAATGTTTATCTCTGAAATATGAATATGCTTCTGAGTAAAGAAATCCTTCACAATATTTTGCTCAAGGAAAATGTTGCCCTATAAAAGGTGCAATGTCTATTCAATATAATTTATAGTCCAGACTCTCCCATACTGTGAATGTATCAAAATGAGTGGACAGATAAAAGTAGTAAAATAATTATAAGTTTTCTGCATGTTCTTCTCTTTTCATCTCTCGAGTATCTTTTATATAAAGGAATAACTTTAATGTCACCCAACTGAATATGTCTGCCCTGACCATTAGGGCACTCACAAATTGCCATGTACTGGACCTCTTGGGTAAAATGAATTCAGTCAAACCATTTCAATCTCAAGAATACTGGCTATATTGTAAGATACTTTGTCCCTTTAAAAAGTTGGAGTACACCATCGTTAAAAAAAAGTATTGCATCTTGCTCATAAGAAAAGTGTCTTCATGATAAATACCAAATTAGAATATAGATACTATGAACTTTTTTTATCTTGTAAGGATAAAAATATTCAACATGAATTCTAAAAAGACTTCTCAATTAAAGTCTAGGATCGTGCGTTCAGTCTTGTTTGGTCAGAAATATCAGTTATTAAAAAAAAAAGATGTTGGGTGCCTGGGTGGTTCAATTAGTTGTGTGTCTGACTCTTGATTTCGGCTCAGGACATGATCCCTGGGCCTTGGGATCGAATCCCTTGTTGGGCTCTGTGCTGAGCATCGAGCCTGCTTAAGATTCTCTTTCCCTGTCTCTCTTTCTCTCTCTCTCTCTTTCTCTCTCTCTTCCTCTGTTCCTCCCCCCCTGCTCACACACACTCCCTCTCTCCAAATAAAATAAAAACAAAATAATAAAAAAATGCTTGTCAGTTAAATGGGTATTTGAGGCTTTAAGAGAGAATCTATACCAATATTAAAGAGATTTAGTTATTTTCCAAAAAGGGCAATAAAAACAAAACCACCTAGCAATGGTTTATTCATGCCTATGAACATCTATTGTTTGTTAAAATCTGCACAAAAAATAGTGTCATGGATATGCTTTAGAAACCTCACACTTGTTATTTCTTGTTTTTGATTTTAGCCATTCTGATGGGCATAAGTTGATATCTCATTGTGGTTTTAATTGGCATTTCCCTGATGATGAGTGATGTTGAGCATCTTTTCATGCGTCCGTTGATCATCTGTATGTCTTTGGAAAAATGTCTACTCAGGTCCTCTGCCCATTTTTTATTTTTATTTTTATTTATTTATTTATTATTTTTTTTTTTTTTGGTGCTGAGTTGTATAAGTTCTTTATAAAGTTTGGATGTTAACCCTTTATTAGATATACGATTTGATTTGTAAATATCTGTTCCCATTCTCTAGGTTGTTGTTTTGTTTTGTTGATGGTTTTCTTCACTGTGCAAAAGTATTTTTTATTTTGATGTAATACCAATAGTTTATTTTTGCTTTTGTTTCCCTTGCCTTAACAAATACAGTATGATTTCACTCATGTGTGGAAACTAAAACCAGCAAATAATAAATGAATAAACAAACAAACAAAAAGCAGAATTAGACTTGTACACACAGGGAACAAACTGATGGTTAAGGGGATGGGCAAAATGAGGGAAGGGGAGTGGGAGATACAGGCTTTCAATTATGGAATGAGTAAATCACAGGGATAAAAAGCACAGCATCAGGAATATAATCAGTGATACTGTAGTCATTTTGTATGTTGACAGATGATAGCTACACTTGTGGTGAGCCTAGTATAATGTGTAAACTTGTCCAATCTCTATTTTATATACCTGAAACCAATGTAACGTTGTGTGTCAGCTACATTCAAATATAAATATTAATTAAAAACAAAACAGAGGTGCATGGGGGGCTCAGTCGGTTAAGTGCTGACTCCTGATTTTGGCTCAGGTAGTAATCTCACAGTACATGAGATCAAGCCTGTCACTGGGCTCTGCACTGTCAGCAGAGAATCCCTGCTTGGGATTCTGTCTCTCCCCCCCCCTCTCTCTCTCTGCCCCTCCCCCATTCCTGCACTCTCTCTTTCTCTAAAAATAAATAAATACATTTAAAAAAAGAATAGGGGCGCCTGGGTGGCATAGTCGGTTAAGCATCCGACTACAGCCAGGTCACGATCTCACGGTCCGAGAGTTCGAGCCCCGCGTCAGGCTCTGGGCTGATGGCTCGGAGCCTGGAGCCTGTTTCCGATTCTGTGTCTCCCTCTCTCTCTGCCCCTCCCCCGTTCATGCTCTGTCTCTCTCTGTCCCAAAAATAAATAAAAAACGTTGAAAAAAATTTTTTTTTAAAAATAAAAAAATAAATAAAAAAAGAATAAATAACAACATCAACAGAGAAATGTCAACATTTTGGTTGATCCATAATCCTCTAAGAATATTAAAGTGACTGTAAAACCTATGCATATACAATGAGAGGTTTTAAGTTAATTTAATCAACTGAACTAATAAAGAAGATGTTTTAGATCTTAATACAACAGATCACATGTTTATCATGATCAGTAATTCAGAATCTATTACGGTAAAGAATGCCAGTACTCAAAGGAAAAGGTATTCCGAAACTCGGTTAATTTGGGTGCTGCATTATCTTGTTTGTCTCTATTCCATGTTTACATTGAACTTCAGTACTTGAATATTTTTAGAACTTATAATAGCTTAAATGAAACAGTCAGTTGTTGAAGACTTAGGTCAGAACACTAGAAGACTGTTTTCACTCCTTTTTCCTTATTCCCTGGCTCAGCTGAGTAATTAAAATCATCAGCTTGCAAATGGATGCAAAGCATATGCCTGAGTTAATCTTCACAGATTTTCTCTGCATATATTGGGAATAGTTCACCCCAATTTCTCTGCAAAAGATCACGTGTGATAGCAGCATTGGAGATAGGAGAAGAGTAAAGTTTTTATAACTATGCCAAAATGTCATTTTGCTAGATAATTTCTATATGATTAAACTTTCTATAAGCAAAGGAAGACCTAGACAAAAAAACCCATTGTTTTGGAAGCCAACATTAGCAGTTTAATTTCTATTTAAGAGACTTTGACTACTGCTGAGTTTGGTTTTACAGGAAAAAAATTCTTACCGTGTAGAAAATGCTGTAGATAATATTCAGAAGAAGCATCAGCAAGAATATTAAAGACTTTCCTAAAATTGATTGAATTAAAGAGAGATTAATATCCACAGAGGAAAAACTTCATCATTTCATATTAAACTCTGTTTATGGAAACCAAAATTATTGTTATACTTCCATAAGGTACCTTAAAATTAATCATACCTGCTATCAATTATTTGTCAAGTTTCACAGCCTAACATATGAAGAATATGGTACAAAATGTTGGAGATGCCAACAAATTTGAGTTACAGTCCTAAGCATCCAGCAACCTAATTTTGAATATTGTCTTACGTTCAATTAGATCCTGCTTCTTATGATTTAAATTCTTCCTTTTCTCCCAAGTAGCCTCAATTTATTAGTTTTCTAGACATTGCTTTGTTGTTTATTGACAATTTATCTTAGATATTTGTTCTTTTGAATTGTACTCCTGCTTGAATACGGTGTCTAAAGTGAACAAAAGACCATGTTCATTAAATATTCAACAATGGTAAAGTGATATTAACCCACTTCTTAAGCCACTTCTATATACATTCATCATAGTGACAAATGAGGGTGCAGTTGCAAAAGCAACCTGCATGGATTTGATGGGACGGGTAAGTTTCAAAGCAGGAAAGAAAAGTAATTCTATTCCTCCAATTTTAAAAGTAGGATTTCTACACCATACCTAGAGGGATTACTATTTATTGATATGTATTATAGGAGTAACCTGGTGTTCAAAATTTGGGAAAATCAACAGGTTGAATCTTGTCACAGTATCTAAACTTTTATACGATTCTTAGCACAGAGGCAGAGAAAGCTTCAGATTTTATATTAATATAGTATATCATAAAGTCTGTAGAGTCTCCAACATTTGTCCATTTTAATTTAACCCTTTGGTTAAACTCACACACATGCATACATTACTTCAATAAACACATACCAGAAAATGAGAAATGAAAAATCGGGTAAGACAAATTGATAAATTATTTATTTTCAATAAATATGAGAAACATTTAGAAGTGAAGAATCAGGTGTGTGGGTCTTTAGAGAAGGTGGAGTACAGATGAGGCTTATGTTGAGTCTGAGTGAGTAGGAAATAGGGATATATCTATTAGAGTTATCAGACCAAGTTAATGGAAAAATCGCTGTGGAGGAATTATGATAAAGATGTACTATCTCTTTAAGCTCTCCTCACTAGCCATTCCAGAGAACATAAGCAGAAATAGACACAACAATTGGCTTATGTTCAATCTTAGTAAAATGACAATATTTGGATTAGGCACGATCTCTAAAGGCACACAAAAAGACAATTTATTTTTCATTTTTCAAGAGTAAGCAAATGTATGAAGGCTAAGCAATCTTGAATTAACGTCTTCTCTTGCACCAGATTGTGCCTGAATATAGACTTCTTTGCAATAGAATATTTAAACGAATATAAAAGTAAAATACCTACTTTTCTCATGTAAGATTTTCTAGGAAAAAAAGCTAAGCCAGAGAAATATTGATCACTCAGTCATCTGTAAAGAATACATTTCTCTATAAATTATCACCAACTCAAACTTAGCCATAACTTGTCACAATTTCACTTGAAGGACTTCAGAATTTGTCTGGATTGAGTCCTTGCATGTATTATATTGTCCCGATAAGGAGCCAACACTGACACACTTTTATAAACTAAACTTTACAATGTATTCCGGTTTTACCAATTTTATTCATTAATAGCCCTTTTCTGTTCTAGAATTGAACTGAGGATACCATATTTCATTTATTTATCATATCTCCTTAGCCTTCTTCCATCTATGATGGTTTCTCAGGTTTTCTTGTGTTTGATGACTTTAATGGTTTTGACCTACAGGTATTATGGGGTTTGGGGAACAATACTATGGAGATGAAGTGCTCTCTCATACCATCTATCAGTAGGTGTGTATTATCAATATAACGTCATCATTGATGTCAAATTGAATAACTTGGTAAAGGTAGTTTTTGCCAGGTTCCGCCATGGTAAAGATACTATTTTTTTTTTCCTTTTCACATTTTATATTTTAGTACCAAGTCACCAAATTCCACCCACACTTAAGGTTGAAATTTAAGCTCTATCTCCTGGAGGAGGAGTGTATCTCATGTCTCTTTTTCTTGATAGATAGATGTCATAGATAAGTATAATTTTCTATGCATCTATGCATCTATATATGTGATGGAGTTTTGGGGGTGATGATGGGATTAGGAACTGATGGCCAAGAAAGAATTCTTAAAGATGTCTTTGGTGCAAAAAGGCGATTTTATTAAAGCACGGGGACAGGACCTGTGGGGAGTAAGAATTGCACTGGGGTTGTGCAGAGTGACTGCTTATATACTGTGGAGTTTTGGAGAGGTAAAGTTAAGGGGAAGTTTCTTAAAGGGATTTCCATATGCTAAAGAGGATTTATAGATGACTGGAGGCCTAGCTATTGTCAAGCTAAGGTTGTTTTTCCCTCTAGCAAAGAATTATTAAGATACCAGGGAGTTCCTGATTAAGCTATTGATGAGACATTTGTAAACTGATGGAGACTATCAGTTTAACCATTTGTTTTCTGTTCTTTCCTTTGTTCTTGGGCAGCCAGGAGTGCCTGAGGAATACCACACATATCCCACCTTGTGGGTGGTCCTGCTTTTGCTAGCTTGTGCTTAGCCCTCAGCTTGCCTTATGACCCCTCATCAGATGTATCTATGTATCAATGTATCAATGTGTCATCTATCATGTATCTATCTATCTATCTATCTATCATCTATCACCTGTCTATCATCATTTATATTAGTTTTCTACGATTGTCATACATAATACCAGAGACTGAGTGGCTTGGAACAACTGTGAGGCTTTCTCACAGTTCTGGAGGCTTGAAGTCCAAGATCTTGGTGCCAACAAGTTTGGTTTCCTCTGAGGCCTCTTTGGCCTGCAGATGACCACCTTCTTCCTGCTGTTTCACAAGCTCATCCCTCTGAGCCTGTGTGTGCCTGGTGTCCTCTTTGTGTGTCCTAATCTGTTTTCTTCTTATAAAGACGCTAGCAGATTGGATTAAGGTCTGCCCTGATGGCCTCCTTTTAATTCCATGAAGTGTATCAGAGTATTCCACCCCAAAATATGTTTCTTTGGCATATGAATTATTAGCAGTTAAAGGCACTGAATACCAACACAGGCAGCAAAAGTTCTTTATCTCCTTCTAACTAATTAAAAATAAATTCTAAATTTCTCCTTTAATGAGATAAATTTACATTTAAAGGAAATTTCCATATGTAAAGACATCTCTATACCAGGAAGAGAGCTAATCTAGAGACAAGTCTTATACCCTAGAGATTCTTAATCGAAATAATAAGACAGCCTTTATTTACCTTAGATTTCCTTCCATCTCTCTCTCTCCTCCATAACTCACCTTCCCTGTCCAGAAGCCCAAAACTCCCTTTCCTTTTGTTTACTTTCTAATGGTATATAAGCCTCAGTCATTTGGCTGCCTTCTTGAATTCCATTTGACTTTGTATACTCCCATGTGAAAGTATATAAATAATCCCAGATGTCATTTCCCTTGGTAATCAAAGTTATTTAAAAGCATCTTGTTGGGGTTGGTATATTTATTTGTTCATTCTGTGCTCCTGTTAGGAATAAACTCTATAATAACAGAAACATTGTTTTGGTCTCCTCTCAAACTGCAGTGCCCACAAGACTTACCTGTCTCATAATTAACATTCATTAAATATTTTTATGCAAAGGAATTTATAACTTATTTGGAAGTTACCTCGTGTTCAATCTTGTTTTATTTCTTCTATCACTCTTTCAGATGATTCCATAGGTAAAGATAGGGTAGGGCAAATAGCAGTAACTAACTCCAGGATTTTAGTGGCTTAATAAAAGCTTTTCACCTTTTGGCCCGATGAAGTTTGTTTCAATCATGTGACTCATATCACGTATCAACTTATGCTCCACAATTAGTGAGCCTAGAAAGAAGTATAAAGTGTATCAACTCTTTTCATATTTCACTGATCAATGGAGTCACATAACTCCAAAGGAACATGAAAGCTAAGCTATCTGCAGGTCTGAAGAATAAAAAAACATCATGAACATCTAATTCTAATGGATATAAATCTTACCGTTTGTTCATTTAATATTTGTAACTACTTTTGGAGAGAAATGGTCTTAATTTTGTTTTGTTTCATTTTGTTGAGGTTTCTCCATTTGCCCTTATATATCAAAATCATTTGATGATTTATGCTTTTTTGAAATTTAATTTTAATTCTTATTTTTTCCCAGTTTTCGAGGCTGGTGTCTGCAACTAAAACTAGAATTACGAACTCATTTAAATAATGTCTTTAAAGACATATCTGGGATATCTTAGTGGATTTGCTTAATTCACAACAAAAATCATGGTCTTCATTGTATATAATGTAGTAAAAATTAAGATAATGGGTGAACCTTGTCATCCTCAGTAGACTGATGATACGCTGAAATTTTGGGAGAAACTAGATATTTCAGTCTCCTGGCCATTAACATGTGTTTCATGTTAGAATATTGATAGGTATTATATGGGGAAAAAAGAAGGATGTGTGGTCAAAAAAAGTTTGGGAAATTTCAGTTTAAATAAAGCAAAGTTGAAAATTAACATATTTATTTGCTGTTGGACTTCTCAGAACTCAGAACTCTTAGGCTAAATGTAGTTTATACATTTTCTGGAGAAAAAAAAATACAGTATCCATTAAAGTATTTTAAAGCAGGTCCAGAAAATGCAGAGCCAAAACCAAAAATTCACAGTACAGAGAGTGCATTTGGGATGTCCTCCCAGAGAACAGGAAGAAGGGACAGAGAATGAGAGAAAAATAATCCAAGGTTGAGTTATCACATTGGTCACTGCTATGGTTGGCCAGTGTTAGATCTCACATACAACCTTTTGAGGAGCTTTATTCCAAAATGAATTTTGGAATTGACTGCCTGGGGCATGGAATGAGAAAGATTTATCTGCTAACATATATTCCTAACAGGTCTATGGAGTTATAGACCTGGCTATAACTATATGGAGTTACCTGCTGTCACGTCTGGGTTCACATCCCTGAATGTTAAGTTGATTCCTAACAGCAGTGCCAGATTTTTAGGTCAGCTGAGTCCCTGGGTAGAAAATAAAAGCAGAGAGCCTAGGTCGAAGTGAAAGCTGATAAGATGTACCAGTGGAAACTTGGACAAAGTCTGCTCAGCACTGGTGACTACATCAGAAGCTGGAGTTAGAGGAGACCCAGCCATTGCACTTGAGGCATCTGACATGAATAACATGTTCTCAACCCACTCCCAGAATCCTGTAGGAAGAAGAGCAACACTTTGGGAAAAATCTAATCTAAACTATTTGTAGTAAAATATGTTTTTTGTCTGCATAATGTGCTTTCAGGATCAACTTTAATTTCTTACATTGGGCAGGTCACTTCAAATAAATCTTAGAAATAACTCAAATATCATATAAGTAGAAACAATAGCAAAACAAAAATCTTAATCTTCTTAATAATAATGGTCATTTTTTTAAATGTTACCATTAAAGAGAGTATAGTGAATACATTCATCTTACTAAAATTCTTACTTTTTTTGTGCATTTAAATATTGGCCATAAAAGATTGAGGGATAAATTCGTGAAGCAAAGTATAAGTTTTATGAGAAATGTATGTAATAGATCTCACTGATGATAACTCTTCATAGTGTTAGTAAAAATAAAAATATAGAAAAAACTTCTAATCTAGCTTTTGAGTACACTTATCACATAATTTTTAAGAGCCATCATCAAGTAAAATGCCAAAATATTAGGTATTTAAATATGTGTATGTATACACACATTTATTTCTAACAAATAATCTCTTCTTCTATATGCAACTTCATACATTAAGTTCTTAGTTTTCTCATTGAGAACACTTTCATGGAATGTAATGGGGATATTATTACTCTCATAGGTTTAACATCTGCAACTCAATTAACAGCAAAACTACACAAGACCCATTTAACAATGCAATAATTCTCAAGTTATTGTACACAATGGTAAGCACCCATAGAGCAATTAGCGTATCCAGGGGAATTTCCTCAAATATATAAAAACAGAAACAAACAGGAAAAGCAATTTAGAGATGAGAGAGAACAAAAAGCTAAAAGATTGGCTTTTAATATTCTAAAACACCCAAGGTTTGTGCTTCTGTTTTTCATGACCTTTATAACTGAATCTCAACTTATACACATTAAAATCTAGAGCGTAAAAAGAGAATGACAACAATGATATGTCTCATACATTTCATTAAAAAATGTTTTCTTTTTTTTCAAAAAACCCATCTGGATGGCTCAGTCAATTAAATGACCAACTCTTGATTTTGGCTCAGGTCATGATCTCACTGTCATGAGGTCATGATAAATAGTCTCTTGATGGGCTCTGCACTGAACTTGAAGCCTGCTTGGGATTCTCTCTCTCCCTCTTCCTCTATCCCCCTCCCCCCATTTGTGCATGTGCCCATGTGTGCATGCTCTTTCTCTCAAAAAAAAAAAAAAAAGTATTTTCTTATTTGTTTTCAAAGGATCTGTCCCCAATCCATCTAATTTAAATGGTTTTCTTTTTTATTATTATTTTGTTTATTTTATTTGTAATTCCTGTTTAGTTAGCATACAGTGTTATATTAGTTTTCAAAATGAACTTTGGAATGGAATCTGGCTTTAGAGTTTATAGACAATACCACACAAAAGTCACGATTTATGACATTATTATGACATTATTATGCAGCCTTGAAAACTTTTAACAATTCCCTCACTGATCAGTGAACAGTAATAAGTCTTGCCATTTGTAGGGAATTATGGAATTTTCTGATGAAGAATATATTTCAGATAAAGATAACCTTAACTGCCAGAAGGACACTTTGTTAAAACACCTTCTTGTAAAGGTACTAACAGTATTTTTTTTAATCAAATATATTATTTGTCTATATTCTCTGCTCACGAGCTTTAATCCACAGTTCTTCGTTTAAGTGCACCCCAACATCAAATATAGGTCATACTTTGATCCAAGAGCAAATGTACCAATGAACCAATAATAGGTTCATTGTCCCTTTAATTTTGCCTTTTCCCGAATGTCTTATCAATGGATTCATATAGTATGTAATCTTTTGGGACTGTTTTTTCTCACAGAGTCATCCAGATTATTGCTTATATTGTTGTCAAAAACTGACTGTGCTTTGGAGCCAAAATACACCAGAAGGACAGATTTGAGGATAAAGAACAATCACTTTTTTGTTTTTCAGGGCAAAGGAGGCTGCCACACGGCATGGCCTTCCAAAACTTCACACCCCTGGGAGGAAGGGGCTGGGAGGTTTTATAAGGAAATCTAAGATGTAGCTGGCTTCCACAGAAATTCTGTACATTTTACATGCTGCCAGCCACCTTCATCAAGTCTGTAGGGTTGTATCAGGTTCCTGAAACAAAAGCCTAAGAAGGGAGGAGAGGAGGTTTGCAGAAGAGAGCAAAAGTTTATTTTAAAATCAAGCTGCAGGTTGCTGGGTTACTTGGTTGAGCTTCTCTTGATTTCAGCTCAGGTCATAATCTCATGGTGAGATCTAACCTCCCACTGGGCTCTTGACTGAGCATAGAACCTGCTTGGAATTCTCTGTCTCCTCCTTCTCTGCCCCTCCCTACTCTTTCTATATTTTTCTCAAAATAAATAAACTTAAAAAATTAAAAAAAAATCAAGCTTCACTGAAGCATTAGTGTAGCCTTTTTGATTTTTGCTCGACTTTATGCTTGCAAGCAGTTTCAGCATCAATAGCCAATTTCTTTTGAATACTTAGAAGTATTCCATTGTTTGAGTATAGGAAATTTTGTTTCCCTATTCACTCCTTAAGGGAAATTTGGGTTATTTTACATTTTTACAATTATGAAGACTGCTATCATAAATACGTTGCTGAGTTTTGTATGAATATATAATTTTAATTCTCTAGGATAAGTTTCTAAAAATTGGATTTCTGGGTGATATAGGTGGATATTTAACTTTTTAAGAAACTGACGAACTGTTTTCCAGAATTGCTGAACTGTTTTGCATTCCAACCAAGAATACATGAAAGTTTCAGATGTTTTACAACATTGCCAGCACTTTACATACATACATATAAATACATATATATACATAATATTAATATATTAAATATGTATATATGGCTTGTCTTCTCACTCTGCTTCTGCTCTAACAGTTTTCAATTTTGATCAAGTTCAATTTGTCATTTTTTTTTTTTAGGATCGTGTTTTGATGTCTTATCTAAGATGGAATTAGTTATACTCAAGGTCACAAAAATGTTTTCTTGTGATTTTGTATTAGATTTTTCTAGTTTTCTATTTTAAATTTAAGTTATGAGTCATTTTAAGTTTTTAATATAGCTGCACAGTATAAAATATAGGTCAAGTGTGTTTTGTTTGTTTATATAAATATCCAGTTGTTCTAGCACTATGACATTTCAAAATAATGTCCTTTATTCATTGGACTGTCCTTGTGCTTTTGCCAAAAAATAATAGCTGAACATATTTGTGTATCTCTATTTCTAGACTCACCATGCAATTCCATTAGTTTTATGTGCCTGTCTTTCATCACTAACATGGCTTCTAGACATGCCTTTGAACAGGGTACTGTGAGTGCTCCTACTTTATTCTTTGTACACATTGTTTTGGATATTCTAGTTATTCCCTCTTCATGTGAATTTTAGAATCACTTTGTATATGTCTACACAAATGTTACCAACATTTTATTGGGATTGAATTAAATGTATGGATTGACTTGGGGAGAATAGACATCTTCACTATGTGGAATCTTCTGATCCCTGAATATAGTACGTCTACTTATTTAGGTCATGTTTTATTTCTTTCATGAGCAATTTATGGTTTTCAGCATATGTTGTTCTATCCATACTCATTAAATTTGTGTGTAAATGTATACTTTTAGACCAATTTTACAATGGGAAATATGGGTAGCTTTATTTCTTTCATAAAGTTTTAAGTCTTTTATCTGATTTACTTATTTTATTGCACTTGCTAAGATTTCTAGTACAATATTGAATAGAAACGGTGAAAGGATTGCCGTTCCTTGCCTAGTTCCTTATCAAAGGAAATATGAACTAACTTGTGTTTTGCCAAAAGATACATTCAAATTCTCACCCTAGGTACTGTGAATGAGATCTTATTTGCAAATAGGTTCTGTGTGGATGTAATCAAGTTCAAATGAGGTCATACTGAAGTAGAATGCATCCTAAACCCAATGATTGATGTCCTTATAAGAAGGGAGAAATTTGGAGACACACAGACACACAGGAAGAGGCAGAGATTAAATTTAGGCTGCCACAAACCAAACAATGAAGAAGGCCACAGGAAACTGCAAGAGTCAGAAACAGATTATTATCTAGAGCCTTTAGAGTAAATATGGTCCTGCTGACACCTTGATTTGGACTTCTTGACTCCAGAGCTGTGAAAGAATAACTTTCTTATTATATGCCACCTAGTCTGTGGTACTTTGTTTCAGCAGCCCTAGGAAACTAGAATGAAGGAAAGCAATCAGATCTCACAATTTAATATGTCAATTGCAGTTTTAATGACATTTTTATCAGAATGTGGGCTTTCTTTTCTATTTATATAGTTTTATGAGTTTTATTATTGTTATTATTATTATTTTTTTTTTTTTAATTTTTTTTTTCAACGTTTATTTATTTTTGGGACAGAGAGAGACAGAGCATGAACGGGGGAGGGGCAGAGAGAGAGGGAGACACAGAATCGGAAACAGGCTCCAGGCTCTGAGCCATCAGCCCAGAGCCCGACGCGGGGCTCGAACTCACAGACCGCGAGATCGTGACCTGGCTGAAGTCGGACGCTTAACCGACTGCGCCACCCAGGCGCCCCAATTATTGTTATTATTAATCAATGGTTGTTGAAATTTGTCAAGTGTTTTTCTGCATCTATTGAGATGGTCATATGTTGTTATCATTCTTTTGTTGGTTTTTCTTTTTTAGTTAATCAACATGGTAAATTATATTGATTCGTTTTCAAATGCTAAGTGAGGTTAATAGTCACAGGTTAACATATTTTTTTATTATATTTTATGACTCAATTTATCTATTGCTGGTTTCAATTTTAAATTAAAAAAATGTTAATTTATTTATTTTGAGAGACAGAGAGAGAGAGGGAGAGCAGGGGAGGAGCAAGGACAGAGAGAAAGAGAGAGAATTTCAAGCAGGTTCTGTGCTGTCAGCACAGACCCCAATGGGGGGTTCAGTTTCAGGAACCATGAGATCATGACCTGAGATGAAATCAAGAGTGGGAGGCTAAACTGCCTGAACCACTCAGGCACCTGATCAATTTAATAATTTTTAAGGTTTGTTTATAAAGCATTTTAGTTTATACATTTAGTAGTGTTTTATGTTGTTATTGCTGTTACCTTGTTTGTTGTTATTGTTGTTAGTTTGTTTTTATGGTTTTTTTAGGTAACGTCTTTGTTTTATTATAAGGGTATTGCTGGCCTCATAAAATGAGTTGGAAAGCATTTCCTTCTCTTCTATTTTCTCAGAAAATGTACAAAAGTGATTTTTCTTTATTAAATGGTACAATTAACTAGTGAAGCCATCTGGATCTGGTATTTTCTTTGTAGGATAGTTTCTAAATACAAATGCAATGATTGCATTTAATATCAGACATTTTTAATTTATTTATTCCATCTTTGGTGAATGTTGGTAGTTTGTATTTTTCAAGGGTTAAGTCTTTTCATCTGAGCTGTTAAATTTATGTGCATAATGCTGTTTGTAGAATTATCTCATTATCTTTTTAACATCTGTGGGGTCAACAGAGTTAATAATTTTTGTCTTCACCCTTTGTTAGAGAATATGACTAAAGATTTGTCAATTTAATTAATTTCTTTTGAAGTCTCAGTTTATTTTTCACTTATTTTTCCAGATTGCTTTTCTACTTTCCCTTTATTTACTTATGCATTTTTTATTTCTTGTTCTTTTTTTCTTTCTGATTGCTTTGGGTTAATTTTGCTCTGCTTGTTTAGTCTTAGGGTGATGACATAAATTATAGACTTGCATTTTTTTTATTTTCTAATATACATAATTAATGCTACAAGTTCCCCTCTAAGCTACATTCCACAAATATGAATATATCATATTTTATTTCCTTTCTATTCAAAATATTTCCCTTAGGCTTCCTTTCTGATATATATTGAGTAGGATGCTTTTTTAAAAAAAAAATATCCAAGTAGTCTTAGTCTGTTCGAGCTACTGTAACAACAGCTACAACAAAAAAGTCATAGGTGGCTTACACAAGTAATTATTTCTCACTTCTAGAGACTGAGAAGTCCAAGATCAAGGTGCTGATAAATTTGGTGCCTTGTGGGAGCCCACTTTCTGGTTCACAGACTAGCGCCCCTCTCACTATGTTTTCATACATCAACTAAGGTAGCAGAGCTCTCTGGGGACTCTTTTATAAGGAATCTAATCCCATTTATAAGGACTTCATCCTCATAACCTAATCAACTCCCAAAGGCCTCACCTTCTAATAGCATCACACATTTTTGTGTGAATTTTGGGGGGCACACATTCAGTCCATAAAAAAAGTATTTGGGGATTTCCAGATATTCTTTTCCTAATTTTTAAATGTGTTTCTTTATGGCCAGACAATATATTTTGAATAATTTCAATTCCACTTAAGTTAGTATGATTTGTTTTTGACAAAGAATGAGATTTATCTTGGCAATATTCTCAGCACACAAAAAGTAATGTGTTCCTGTTATTCAGTAGATTATTATAAATATGACAAATAAGTCAAGATAACTGATATTTGGATATTCTGTGTTTGATGATTATTTTTTGCATATTTGTGTAAGCAATCACAGAGAAGCATGTCAGGTATTTAAATATAAGTATAGTTTTTTATCATTTTAATATTTCCAATTTTGTTTCATGCATTTTGGACCCCTATTATTTGGTGCATATAAATTTAGGATTGTTTTCTCTTCTTGATAAATGGATCCATTTGTCATTATGCAATGTCTTATTTTATCCGTAGTAATTTTTCTTGTTTGGAAACCTGCTGTATTACCTAGGGTTCTCCATAGATAAGGAGCCAAAAAGAGAATATAGATTGATACAGATACAGATAGTTTTATCATAAGGAATTGTGTCACATGATTATAGAGGTACCAACTCTACATTCTGCAACTGGAGATGTAGGAAAGCCTGCACTATAGTGGCAGTCCATATCTGAAGGCCTGAGGACCAAAGCCAATGGTTCTGGGTTCCAGTCTGAGCCCAGGAGCAGAGGAAGACTAATATCCCAGGTCATTTCAGGCAAGAAGAATTTCTTTTTGTTCTATTTAGATCCTCAGCGGATTGGATCTTCACAGAAAGGACAATCCCTTTTAAGTCAACCAATTGAAAAATTATCTCGTCTGAAAACATTCTCACAGACTTGCTCAGAAATAATGTTTAGCCAAATATCAGGGCATCTTGTGAGCTAGTTAAGATGACTCATACAATTACGCATCATATCTGTTTTTCCTAATATTAATATATTCACTCAGGCATGTTGTTGTTAGTATCTTCATGGGATAGTGTTTATCTTTTGTACTTTTGAATAGACTTTATCTTCTTAGAAATACATAGATTTCTAGAAAAATAGAGAGAATATCAAAAATTCCCAAATACCCATGAACACAGTTTCTCTGATTATTAATTTATGTTAGTATGGTACATTTATTGCTTTTAGTGAACCAATATTAAGATATCGTTATTAACTAAAGTCCATAGTTTATTCAGATTTACTTAGCTTTTAACTGTCTTCTTCTGTTCAGGAATCCACCCAGCAGACAACATTATATATATTGTCATTCCTCCTTAATCTCCTTCATGGTTGTGACAATTTCTCAGCCTTTCCTTGTTTTTGATAACATTTGCAGTTTTAAGGAGTACTGTATTTATTGAAAAAAATATATATAAGTGGACCCACTCAGCTAAAACCCAAGTTTTTAAAGGGCCAACTGCATATTATTTTAAATCACAAACTAATATTAAGAATGTTTCAAAATTAGGAAACAAGCTTGCAGAAGTTCAGAAATATATCCAAGACCACCTACTTAGTAAGTGGCCACAAAGAAATATCATCTAAAGGGACAGTTTATTAAACCAAACATATTGAATGAGAATACTTTAGTGTTGCTTAGTTTTATTTTGTCAAGTACTTATTAAATATTTTCTAAGAGTGATGGCAGTGCATAAACAAACATTTCAATCCTAAAACTACTAAGGAAAATCAAGCCATATTTACACTTTATTTATTGCAGGACTGTATTGTATAACACCAACTTGTGATACTCTAAGGCTTTAGTGAAAATGGGAAATCACTGAAAAAATATAACTAAAAGTTTAATTGAAGAAAACTTGAGTATGGCCTTAAGGGAAGCAAATGGTCAGAATGGAAAGAGAATGAAATAGGGCACTCTAGGAACTCTGGGAGAAGTTAAGTGGAGAGAGAATCTGAGTACAGCTTAATCTGAAGTGCCTCAAAGTACACCTGTCCACAAGCTTTATTTTTGGCACTTTAGTCTCCCATTCCTTCCTAATATTCTAGCAAATCTTCTCTAGTCTTCTCCCTCCTGAAACTCCTCCACCTCATCAAGAGCTGCAATCCATTGGTTCCACCATATTTATCTGCCTCTCAAAACCTGGGTCTTAAGTTCCTGGCTTAAATACCTGGAATAAAATCCATGTTCAAAAATATATATATTAAAATCTTGGCTTGCGAGCATAATTTATTCTGGAAACATGCTTGTAATCCAAAGTACTCGTATACCAAAGGGAATGTCAAGAACCATTGGCTCAGTTGTGATCATGTGATGTTCGGCATCATGTACTAATTGTATTGCAAGACATCGTTCTTTTCTCAAGTTAAAATTTATTAGAAGTCTTTGCTTGTCTTGCAGAATCCTTGCAGAACAAGTTAGTTGCAATACAATGTTTGACTGTGTGTGTGTGTGTGTGTGTGTGTGTGTATAATTCTCTTCTTAGTTTTGGCTCTAAAAGCAATTACTAAGAACATTCTCTTATACACATCTTTTCCTTCTTTGTGAATTATGTCCCTTTGTTTCACTCTTTAGGCAAAAATGAAGTTGTTGAAATACAATATCCAGATTCTTCTCTACCTTCACCTGAGTTTTGAACATGGTAAGAAAAAACAGACAATGATAGGCTTTTAGTCTAGCCCTATAAACCTGATTTTTTATTTTTAGTCTGTTTAGTCTTTTACCTTCCTAGGTAATTTTACATCTTAAATCTTAAATTCTCTCTTTAAAGTTCCAACACATCCTCCCACTCTTCACTGACAGCTCATGAACTTACTTAATAGAAGAGAACTTTTGCATCAAATGTTACCAACTTATGCACATCTACATAAGTATGCTCTTTCTTCACTTCTCTTTTCATATAAATTGTCCATATTTACATCTAAGTTCAGCCTCTTTACTTATGCCCTGGACCAATCCCTTCTCATAAGTCCCATATGGACTCTGCACCTGTAATTGTTCCCTCATGTTTCCTGAATTATCAATTCTCCCTTCTTAGTGGAACTTTCCCATTAGTATGCATTTGAACCACAGGTTCATACATCCAACCATCTCCTCAGTATCCCTGCTTGGATGTCTAATAAACATATTACATTTTACGTATCCAAAGACAATTTCTTCTTTTCCCATGCCACACTTGCCCTTCCTCAGTCTTCCCCATTTCTGTAAATGCTATTATGCTATTGGCTCAGGCCCAAACTCTGAGTCTGCATTGCTCTCAGCTGTCTCCCACACCACATATCCAATTTATCAGCACTTCTTCTAGTCTATCTTAGAAATGTATCAAAATTCTGGGGTGCCTGGGGGGGGCTTTCAGTGATGTTAAACGTCTGACTTCGGCTCATGTCATGATCTCGTGGTTTGTGAATTCAAGCCCTGAGTTGGGTTCTGTGCTGACAGCTCAGAGTCTGAAACCTGCTTTGGATTCTGTGTCTCCCTCTCTTTCTGCCCCTCCCCTGCTCTCTCACTTTCTCAGAAATAAACATTAAACAAATTATTGAAAAAAAGAAATATATCAAAATTTCAAACTTTCTACCTCACTTCCACATCTAAGTGGTGTAAGTACTTTAATCTCTTAGTTGTATTATTTCAATAGCCTCATAAAAGACCTCCCTACTGTGATTCCCAATGTTTCAGCTAGAATGATGCCATAAAACACAAAGTTAGAGTGACTCCTTTACTAAAAACTCTTCTTACCGGATTGTTTGTCTCATCTATAGTGGAGTTCAACTTTCTAATAAACCCTTTATATGACCCAGACTGCCAGTATTTCTTAGACACAATCTACAACTCCCTCTTTATTTTTTTTTATTCCAGATATGTCACTCTCTGATGTGAAGTGGCTTTTTTTTTATTACAGTGACTAGAAGGACTTATTTTTTAACTACAGAAAGCCAAAACTAGTATATATAAAATAAATACATAATATTGTTATTTTCATATATTATTTACATACAAAATACCTATATGTAAATAAGTAAACATTATATTTTAATATATAATACATAATATAACAATTACATATTTTAATTTATATATGTACAAAATATATATATGTATTTTTTTAACCTGTGAGTCCTAGCATACATATTTGTTAAATATTTAACATTCACGAGAAACCAGGCCAATCCCTTTAAATTTGTCCTAATATTAAATTATCAAAACAAAATCATATAGCAGACAAAAATCATTTTCTTCTTCTTCTCTTTCTTTTTCTTCTGCCCTTCTTCTTCTTTAACAAATGAGGAACCTGAGGTTCAGAGGTATTAAATCTCGGACCCAAGGTCACGTGACTACTGAATAACAGCAGATATTTGAATATAGTCTTATTACATCTGGTTTATTGTACTTTTTTTCCAGTTCTCTCTTCCCTTTTGCCTCATTGACTTTGGGCTTGTCATGCAAATTTCTTCATTTGGAGAATGTGAGTGTTCCTATGCATCTTGTTTCTAACAACAGGATTTAAAAGTGTTTTCATGGATGTCTTCCTCTTGCTCTGTTTGACAAGAGCAATCCAGGGTGGCCACAAGTTTTGCACTCTGGCTTTGAAAAAAAAAAGACATATTTCTGTTAAAGATCTCAACATATAACATAGAAGAGTCACCAGAGCTAACCTACATCAACACGCACATAAACAAAAAGTGAATGTGTACTGTTAATAGCCACTGAGATATTTGGGTCCCTTGTTACATTGCATTATCACCGTAATTGCTGATTAATACTGTTTATAAGCAGTGTACCTTGACCAAAGTATTAAGAATAACCATTTCTATAAAATACAGGCGGAGAAGGAAAATAAATGTACACTGCAGTTTAGTAAATAAGTTTAGACTTACAGTAAGTATAAACATGTACATTGTTGATAGAAAGCTTGTGTTCAAACGTTGTCTGTAATCTCCCAGCCAGTAAGTTTTATTGTCTTCCTAAGCTTCTTTGTCTTTAAATTAGATATTGAGTAATAGTGTACCTTTTTGAGCTATTGTAAATATTAAATTTGCAAGATATGTAGCATTTTCTAGCATAGAACTAGGTACATAACCAATATTTAATATATATTTTATCCTGATAATGAGAATTATAGATACTGATGTAAGCAAGCACACCAATAGAGTCACTTTGAAAGTGTCAACATGCATCCGAGTGTATTAATGAATGAACATACATTTTATATTCTTCTAATGATCTAATCAGTGTTTGCAATTAAGTAACCCAATAAAAGTAACACAAATTATTAGAAAACAATATTCTTTATTCCGTTATTTGTGTCCATACAGTAAAAAGGAAATCGTTCACCTAGCATTTATCTAGTTACTTTGACTTACCAAACAGTCTACATGGATTATTCTACATTAAACACATAAATTGATATTACCCTAAAGCTAATGAAAAATCGTATCTATTTCTTTGGGATATGTTGGGTATTTCGGGTGCTTACACTGTGATCATCAGCTTCTTGGTGTAGAGGAATAAATCATCTGCATGACTGGAAGTTGAGATTCCTACAGTCAACAATGGTTGGAAAGGGGTCTGAGAAAATGGATGAAATAGATTTAAATATTCCCCAAACCTGCCCCTCCTTCCACTGAATAAAATCTGACAGTGCAATTAAGGTAACAAAATAAAAAAAAAAAAAACTCTGAACAACACGTATGATAAAAGTAGGTGACCCATTTTCTGCTTAAACCTTTAAATACGAATCGTTGTAGACAAACCATTGGCAGCTACATGAGCTGAGGCAACTATGCAAGAGGTAGCAGAAATAGGGAATGACATGTCTTGCATAGCTGAGCAACTCAATATGGCCCAACAGATACTCCCCAGAAAGCTCATCAGGACAATTTAAGAAGAATGTCTGAAATGAGGAGGTGGGGCTGGACACACGGCAAAAGTAGGGAAGGAAATTATATTTTGTATGGAGATAGTTTAGGAAGTCTCATCCTTCTGAATGTTCAAAACTAACCAGCCAAACTCCTTTCCAGGACAAAGCCCCACACAGAGAATAAACCTCTAAGAATGGAATCTAAACTGAGCATAACCACAAAATGGAAAAAGAAGATCCAGATAAAAATAGAAGAGGGATATAGAAAAATTCAGGAAGCAGGATGCCATACTTTTGAAGATTCCCTAAGACAATCTAAGGAGGTATTTTGAACTGTGCACTTATTAAAGCAATTTTGAGCCTTTTTTTCTTTTTAAAAATGACATTTGAAAAATTAAATGGTTACCTTTGGAAGATTCTTGGAAATCATTCTATGTATGAATTAGTAACAAAAGAACTGAAGACAAATCTCATGAAGTAATTATAACAGAGCAAAGAATAAATAGCAGAATAACATGCTTATAGATAACGAAAGAATGCTAGAAAGAAAGGCCCACAACATGGAGACACAGTGTTTTAAACAGGTGTAAAGAATCACATAAATAATACATAAAAGAAAGATATAACTTTATAACTGAGAAATTAATGGATAAAAAACGCAGAAAAAATAAAATTCAAAAGCATATTTCAGAATTGAAAGCAACACAAGAAGATAAGAATAAAGGCAAAAGAACATAAATAAAACAGATTATACCTTATGAGAAATCGGTGATTAAAAAAAAAACACGAAAAGAAATGAAGAAAGGGATGAAAAAGATTGAGGACATGTGATAAATATAAAAAGTAGACAGAGAAAATGCAGCCTTTACCAAATAGGTATTGCCGAAGACACCAAAGAGAATAAAATAAATACTAAAAAGTGTAAGTCAAGAAAATCGTCGTGGGGCACCTTGCTGGCTCAGTTGGTGGAGCATGGGATTCAATCTTGGGATTGTAGGTTGGAGCCCAAGATTACTCAAAAATTTAAAAAAAAAAATCTTAAAAAAATATCATCTTGAGTTTTTTAAAAAAAGGAAAATATGGGTGCCTGGGTGGCTCAATCGGTTAAGCCTCCGACTTCGGTTCAGGTCATGATTTTACAGTTTGTGGGTTCAAGCCCCATGTGGGGCTTTGTGCTGACAGCTCAGAGTCTGGAGCTTGCTTTGGATTCTGTGTCTCCCACTCTACCCCTCCCCTGCTTGTGTCTGTCTCTCTCTTTGAGAGACTGAAGAAACACATTGAAAAATAAATTAATAAATAATTTTTAAAAATTTTTAAAAAGGAAAGTATCGGGTAGAAAAATAAAAGATCAGTGAGAATTCATGAGGATTTATATTCATGTTTCCTAGCTTAGTCCCTTGAAAATACCTAAAAACAATAATCGTTTCTAACATTCAGAATACATTTCCCACACACACACACACACACACACACACATATATATATATATATTTATATATATATATATATATATATATATTTATATATATATAAAATTTGGAGAGTTTCTGCTTGTAGTTCAGATAAAGACTAGCCAAAATAGATAAATAAATAAATAAATAAATAAATAAAGGATAATAAATGCTGTAGATAAAACCACACCAAATATATTTAAATTCAAGATTTTAAAACCATACTTAAAAAAACAAAAACAAAAAACAACTCATTGGTCACTTTTTTGAGAATTCTAGAAAGTCAACACAAAACTCATTGTTTTGATAGCTGGTCATTAAGGGAAAGAATCCAGAATTTATTCTACCTTTCCTGTATTAACTGTCACTAGATAATTAAGGTAAATGAAATAAAATATATTTAAAGATATATTGTAGTTCTGGGAGGAAGTTAAATGAAGAAGCGATTTTAGAGTTGGAATAAATCAATTTGCCACCCTAATGAATGAATTGGAAATCCATGTCTGCTAATATAACTACATGAGGGATAATTAAATATTATGTTGTTCCTAATTGAATTAAACATATTATCTATGAACAGTCATGACAAAGCATTGACCCTAAATCTCATTAAACTTTAGAGAAGCAATAACCAATTAGCAAAAATTATGAAAGACAGAGAAACATATTAATCTACAATATTGTGATCCGATCAGCAAAATCCAGACTGTGGGAAACTACAGGGAAAATTATCCAGTTCCTTAGACAAATAGGTTGTAATTAAAAAAAGAGAAAACGAGAGAGAAAGGGAGAACACATGGATTTAAAAAATTAAACATGGTTTATAAAAAATTAAAAACAAGAAAAATTAACTATAAAATTAAATTTTTAAAAAAGTAAAATAAGATTTTTTTTCATAAAAGTCAGGCTATGCTTTGGGAGGGTATACTGGGGAATATATATTGAATTTCTATTTGCTGTCCTAATAGTTATTAAAAGCGTGTTTGCTTTTTAATAATTCGTAAAGCTGTAAACTTTTAAACATTTTTAAATTTAAAAATAAAAATGTTCAAAAATAATATTTAAAAAGGAGTCTGGGAAATATGAGATTAAACACTGTTAAATAGATTTTTTTTAATTGTAGGAATTCTGAGTTTTAACATTTTCAATGCTTAGTGTGAATCACTGAGAGAGCAATTTAGCTTGCAACATTTAACAATCTAATTTGTCCAAGAAGTCTTTTTTTTTTTTTCCCCCAAAACTCTCATGAAATGTTCTTGAGATCTCAATGTTGTGTAAAATACAACTCAGGAAATGCTCATTTATTCAATATATACATGCAGTCTACTGGTACCCTAGACCATACCAGTGTAATGTATATATTCCACTAAAATTATCAATTATCATATAACTGTGTTTAACTTAACTAAGTGGTCTTCAATATGACAATATTTTATACTTCAACCAGTGATTGTTAATGAGAAGTTTAAGTGGCAACTGTTTCAGTTCTTATAAAGCATCATTGAATTAATTCTGAAATCTAGTTTTAATTCTTGATTTTTTGTCATTTCCCATTCTTTTCTTGATAACTAAGAACAAGTACATCCTGGGGCGCCTGGATGGCTCAGTTGGTTAAGTGTCCGACTGCAGCTTAGGTCATGATCTCGCGGTTTGTGGGTCCGAGCCCCGTGTTGGGCTCTGTGCTGACAGCTTGGAGCCCAGAGCCTGCTTCGGATTCTGTGTCTCCCTCGCTCTCTGCCCCTCCCCCACTCATGTTCTTCCTCTTTCTCTCTCAAAAATAAATAAAGGTTAAAAAATTAAAAAAAAAAATAAAAAGGTATATCCTATTCTATAGAAAGAACAAACCTAAGGTTCAATAGGGGAATACAAAATTAAGGGGTATGAAATTACAATGTCACAACTAAAGTGATTTTATAACTGCTGACAATTATATAATTGTGAAATCTAAAGCTATAATTCTATAGTTCTGCAATATACCATAGACAGAATAACTACAAAAAGCTTACTTAATTTGTACTACTTGTTCCCATTAGTTATACAAGATTCAAGCTGACCTTCCAGTATAGGACCAAATACTGTGGCTGTATAGAGACAAGACATGATCTTTTTCCTTGAGAACCCCAGCGAATCCACATTCCATTGAGACAAGTAAGTTTAGGGAAAAATATAATTCAAGCATATGTGTAGAATAATTATTTTTCTCTATTATAAGGTCCAAAATTAACTCTTAGGAATTTGTTCTATGACAATGTGTCGGGAACCCCAGTTGTGAGGTGATCTTACGTGTAGGGATCATTCAATAAGGACATTCTTTGGGCATTTTAGTAACCAGATTCTTTAACATCAAAATTTAGCCTCCAAAAAATTATTCATTTATACTTTATTCCTTTAATACTGTGCACTTTAGGTAGGCAAGTATGGTAAAATTAATAAATTCCTTATGCCTATATAAAAAGTCAATATGCAATTTACTACTAAAAATAAAATAGGGATAAAAAACAAGAGGAGTATGGCTTTGATAAATCTTTCTTAAATAAACATAGCAACAGACATTGCTAAAAACTTTATCAACTATATTAGTTATTTAGGGCTACCATCACAAAATACTATAGACTGTGTGGTTTAAACAACAGAAATTTATTTACTCACAGTTCTGGAGGCTAGAAACCCGAGATCAAGGTGCCACTATGTTTGGTTTCCCTGAAGCTTCTCCCCTTGGCTTACAGATGACCACTCTCTTGCCATGTCCTCATGTGGCTTTTTCTCTGTGCAGGCTTACCCATGGTGTCCCATTTTCTTATAAGGATACTGGTCTGATTGGATTAGGATCCTTCCTTTATGATTTCATTTAACCTTAATTACCTTTTTAAAAGGCCTATCTCTAATTATAGTCACATTGGTGTTTGAGCTTCAACATGTGAATTTTAGTAGGACACACTTCAGTCTATAATACCAACTAAACCAAATGCACATACAACTCAAAATGGAGCTTTCTTTTTTCCAGAAAATTGAATAAGCATAATGAGTGTAATAAATATATCCATTAAACATATTTATTGAGTAGCCACTAATAGTCAGGCACCGACTATGCTGATTCATAGAAGCATAACAGGAAATAGACAACATAATTCCTGCACTCAGAGGTCCTGGGTAAATAGGCAATGGACATACCATAGAGTGATAACGGCTGCCGGAGAAGAAGCACAGTGCTCTGGGAAGGGCCATGGAGGAACACCTCACCCAGGTGAGATTTCAAGGATGAGAAAGAGTATATTCACACACACACACACACACACACACACACACACACACACACAGGTAAAACACTCCCTCCACCCCCACCCCCCCCAAAAAAAACCAAAATGTATGTATATGTCTATTTTGGGGGTGAGCCTGGTGTTGAGCATACAGGGCAGAGGAAATCACACACCCAGACAAAGATCATCGGGAGATTTCAGAAATTTTAACTAAGACAATCTCACTGAAGTCCAAGCAAAAGGTGTTGCTAGAGAGAAGGTTGGAAAGTTGGCATGTTTTAGATCTTCTCTAGGTGCCAGCAGCATCTCTCCAATGCCAATTGCTAGTTATGACAGCCAAATCTGACAGTGGACATTGACAAATATTTCCTGGTTAAGAACCACCGCTCTAGAATTAACCTGTCTCTTACTATGTACTTGAAAATTAAGAGGAAGGATAAAAACGTTTGCTTTCAGAAGACACAAGGCTTATAGATTGAATAGGCAAGGTAGGGCCATATATAGTTTCAATTCCAAAGACCTAGTTCTGGCCTCTTTCTTAAAATAGTTTTCCAGTATTCTCTTAAGTCATATTAGCTTCATATACAAAGCAGTGCTGCATTAGTCAATTTCAGCAGCTAGAACAGAATACCATAGACCAGATGGCTCACAAACAACAGAAATTTATTTTATCACAGTTCTAGATTCTGGAAGTCCAAGAGCAGGGTCCAGTTTTAGTGATGACCATCTTCTGAATTGTAGACAGCCATTTTCTGCTTGAATCCTCATACTGCAAGAGGACTAGAGAGCTCAATGAGATCTTTCATGAGGGCTCCACCTTCATAATCTCATCACCTTCAAAAGGCTCTACTTCCTAGTACTGTCCCATTGGGGTTAGGATTCAACACATGAAATTTGGAGGGACACGGTCAGTCCATAACATGATTTGCCAGCCCCGACTTACAACATTGAAGAAAATATAGTAGACAGTTAATACGAGTTAAATAAATGAGAGTTCAAAACTTAATTGAATACAATTGGTGACCCATTCTGTTTTCTCCTTAACTCTGACAGACATTATTTCTATAAATGGCTTTTTATCCATATTTAATTTTAAAAATTAATGAGTTGCCAAGTTTTGTTCAATGCTTTTTTTGGTATCAATTAATATAATGGAATTATTTCTTTACATTATCAATGTAATTGATTGTGTTGAAATACTGTTATACTGAAATATCTTTGTGTTATTTTAATAAACTATACTTGTCTGTTCCATATTGCTCTTTTAGAATGTTAATAAATTTAACTTGTTAAATTTTAGTTTGGGACTTTGTTATATATATTCACAAATGAGATGTATAGTTTTAATTGTGCTGATTTTATTATGTATTTTATATTTGCTTTCTATTAACAACCCACATTTTCTCCTGGAATTTGTATATGATTACATTCGCATTTTATAATTTTTTAATATTTGAAAATATATTTTGAGAGAGAGAGAGAGAGCGCACATGCATGGGGAGGAGAGGCAGAGAGAGATGGGAGAGAATCCGAAGCAGGCTCGTTGTGGGGCTTGATCTCACGAACCATGAAATCATGACCTGAGCCGAAATCAAGAATTGGACACTTAACTGAGCAAGTCACCCAGGCACCCCTATATTTTGTAACTTTATTGAATATAAATCTAGCCAACTCCATGACTTTTCTATGTGTATTTTGAAAACATATTTCTTTTTTTTTTTCAACGTTTATTTATTTTTGGGACAGAGAGAGACAGAGCATGAATGGGGGAAGGGCAGAGAGAGGGAGACACAGAATCGGAAACAGGCTCCAGGCTCTGAGCCATCAGCCCAGAGCCTGACATGGGGCTCGAACTCACCGACTGCGAGATCGTGACCTGGCTGAAGTCGGACGCTTAACCGACTGCGCCACCCAGGCGCCCCGAAAACATATTTCTAATATGAGTAAAATTAGGTATAAAAAATCCAGAGATAAATGCGTTTATTGGAAATATTCAGAATTCAAATTCCAGTTTATTTCAACTCATAAAAATTAGCATACATTTGAGAACCTACTATGTGGCAGATACTCAGAAGAGGGAGATCAAAAGCAAGTAGAATTTTATAGTAATCGTAAGATTATTTAGAGAAGCAGAGTTTGTTATGCAATTCTAACTATGAAATCTCAATCTTTTGCACAACTTGCCTATTTAGAATGAATTTTTTTTTCTTTTCCAAACTTAAGGTTGTTACCATATGTATCAACTCATATCTTTCATTTGTTTTTTACTCTTTAAGAGGATATCTCAAACATAAACAACGCACATTCTGTTTCTAGGAGAGAATTTTTAGGGAAGAGTGTAACCTAAGTAAAACTTTTTTTTTCTTTTTAGTTGAACGGATTAAATATGACATATACTAATAAAATGTCATCTACTTAATGTAACTATTTGTACACCCTTTTAAGTCATTCAGTAAGTATTTTCTTCAATATATCAGATAAGTCGTGCCGATTTGGGCCTCAAAACCTCCAATCACTGGTGCATCAGTATGAGCTTCAAGCACTAAAAGGAGTCCGATATCGAAGCCACTAGGATTTTGGTAAATATGGAGCTCAAACAACATAACTAATTCAAATATTAGGGCTGAGATGCATTAGATGAGTACAGATCAACAGCTCTGTTAAAAACATCCTCATGATTTAAGGATTATGCTTATATTACAGTGACCTCCACTTTTTCTCTGTTAATATACTGAAAGCATTATTTAAAGAAGGGTACAAAGCTGAATGTTTACGATCGCTCCTTTGGTTACATGAAACATTGTTAGACCTTCGGCCTTATGCTTATAACTGAAACGTAGCCAGATCCAGCAAAATTATGCCTCTGCCTGAAAGGCAAGAAATGAGACATTTCGACAGCTCTGGAACATTGCATTTCACGGGGCTCAGTGCACAGCTAGGTAGCACAGGTGTTTTTGTAATTGCAGTACAATGGGAAAATTTGGTGCTCAATAGCCTTCAAATCCTCTGCTCTTGTGTGTGATGTGATGTGAAGATCATATGTCAGCGCTGCCTGCTTTTTCCTGTGATGGGGTGTCATTATGTGAAATGCAACCGAAAATATTTTGGAGTTCTGGCTCTCCAAAACTAGATTAAAGTTATATATTTGGATTCTGTCTTCCTTCTCCATAGCTTATGAAGGTCTGCAATTGGGACTTTCTAAATACAGAAAATATATTTTAAAAGCCTTTCCTAACAAAATATTGCATTGTGACGGATACCTTCCCTTTCTGTTATTAGAATGCTACCCCCAGACTCGGCTACCTCCGGAGACCGCCTGCAATAAATATCTTCAACAATGTGCTTTATAATATGGAAAGAATTCTGGTGATTTTTTGTTCGTTTGTTTACCTTTTTCAAAATTGCCAGAATTGTGCCAATTTCGAGTTTGAATTCCTAACCCCCCTCTCCTTGAAACAGCAGACAGAAGAGAGAGAAGCTTAGGCGCATAAATAGGATCAAATATGTATCCACTTAAAGACATGCCACATTTCAAATTGTGATATTAGAAGATATTCTGTTGAAGAGATTTGCAAGTTTAATTTTGGAAACCACGCTGAAATTGACTAAGCAATGATTTAATGTGGAATCATGAGCTCTTAACTGAATCTTTAATAAAAATTGTTCTGTCGTTCAGAGTGTGCCTATCAAAATAGGACATGGCAAGATATTTCTTTTTAATTATAGAGCACAAAAGTTAAGTTGTGCTAATAACTGGCTTCTTCAAAGTGAGAACTCAGAAATAGCGTTTTCAGGCTGGCACGCCAATTGAAAATAAGAGAAAGATCTTGGAAGAGAAACAGATGCAGGAAGGAAAACCTCCAAATTCTGCAAGTAAATTATACACAAAAACTTGGAAAGTCATTATGTATATGTGGTGGACACGCCAAGCAGCCATGTTAGGCTTTTCAGGGCTCCTGAGTGATGATGTTAAGGATTTCTACATTTCTATAAATGATCTGCTGTTTATTCCTAAGTATTTCCTTTCTTGCAACATGGTATAAAATTGATGCTTATTTGTTTTTACTTTTTTCTGTTTTATTTTACATGATGTTTGAAAGAAAAGCACTGCTGTTAAGGTTTTGCAATTATCACAGTCATGTCAATATTTTTATTGTATCATATAAGATCATATCATATTTTATCATAATCAACACAACTGCTTGAGATAACATACCGAGCACTGAAAAATAAGATTTGATTGAACTTTCCCACTAGATATTGATAACCCAAGGTTTGCAAACCTTCCATATTCTAAGATATCAACAGGTATGTGTTGAATAATTGAGTCAATGACCTAATCTAGCGCACTGGAAAGGACCCAATAAATATGTCCAAGTTAAGATTCACCTATTCATTCAGTAATTAATCATTCTTTGGTCGTCTTAATCACTGACTCTAAAACAGAAGATGAAACAATTTCAGAATAAAAGAGGCAAGCAAGAAATTGTCAGGTGGTTGACATAGCCAATATTTATTATCCTACCCCTCCTCTTAATGGATCATACACCATAGTGTGACTATTTGTACATCCATAAGACAGAGGCTTCTTTCTCTTTGCTGCCAACTCGGAAACTGATAGCTTACTTACCTTCAGAAGCCTTACACAAGCCTCTGCTCCAGCCCAAACATCACAGGGACATTTTTTTTATATTCATAACAGATAAAAATAAAAAAGCTTTCCAAAAAAAAAAAAAAAAAAAAAAAAGCTTTCCAAATAGCCAATTCTCAGCTGCCTCCAATAAACAGATAATGGGGACCTAAGTATAGGTTTTGAACTATTAAAACAGACACCATTTGATATTTAATAATTATGTGATTGATAATTTTATGATTTATTTTAAACATATTGGTATCAAATTGGCATACATTAGAATATTTTTCACTTCTGGATACATCATGGTTATTATTAGCAAGTGTCACCACCATACAAGAATAACCAGACAATGTTCTAACCATATGGAGAATGGCAAATATTTGATTTTTCCAACTGGTGTCAGAGTTGTAAGGGGTCAATTATTCACCACATAATTTTTATCTTATTTGACATTCTTTACGTCATTATTGTATCCCCTCCGCAAATTTAAGCAATCATGGAAAATAAAAGTGCGACATTGATCAACATAAAGAATTTTCTTTAATTGACCTTGGACTTTTATTTGCATATTTGTTGTTACAATGGCTGCCTTGTTTTTTTACAGTCCATTGAATTTTTATACTAACCAAACTGAAATAATAAAAATCTGGGCAACAGGAAGATTATGAGAAAATCCTAACAATTGGATAAGACACAAAGCCTTTCCTTAATACCTGAGGTAGCTCTCACTACGACATTGAAAGAGGATTTTATTTTTTCTGGAACATGTCATGCTTTAAGATGACATCCACCAGATCTGGCACATACTTATCCTTCTTCTAGCAAAGGATGAAGTATACATAACCCAAATACATATTTCTTAAATATATCCAAAAGTTATTTACAAATTGCTTAATATACTAGCTCGAACTTTTTATCATGCATTGTCATCTAAAAGTATCTACAAAACTTGGAAGTTGTGAAACAGAGAATGAACTTTGTCCACAACATGCAGAGGTTTTTAACAAAAAATTCACATATAGAACTAGAGTTATAATTCAAAACTGTCTTTTAGATATTGAAACAAAGAGTACTTTCTGGGGTGCCTGGGTGGCTCAGTGGGTTGAGCGTCTGACTTTAGCTCAGGTCATGATCTCGCAGTTTGTGAGTTTGAGCCCCGTGTAGAGCTCTGTGCTGACAGCTCAGAGCCTGGATCCTGCTTCAAATTCTGTGTCTCTTTCCCTCTCTGCTCCTCCTCCACTTGCACTCTGTCCCTCTCTCTCTCTCTCAAACATAAATAAACATCCAAAATATTAAAAAAAAAAAATAAAGAGTCCTTCCCTTTGCTCATCCTCTTCTCCATCCTCCACCAGCCAAATGACTAAATGCTGAAATGCATCTGGCTCCGAAAGATGGATTAACAAAGGTCAATCCCAGAAGACAGTTCGTCTTATAAATGAACAAAAATGGCATTTATTAATTATTTATTTTATTACCTGTACCTCTCATATACCTTTAGCATGTAGGCTTTTGCAATATTTAGACCGCTGGAACTCTTTTGCTTTTCCTCCCCCCACCATAATCCAGTGAACAGTCAGAATGCTCCCTTAAGAGACCAAGTTTCACAGTTCCATTCCCCAAACACAACCATTTCCGTGAATTCACAGAAAAAAATAGAGGGCTATTTCACATTGTGTACATTCTCCATACTGTATGCTTCCAGGCATCTAGAAAGAATAGACTTTTCAAATAAGTACTCGCATTTGTCTGCTGCACACACAGATACATAGAATAAATTGCACACACACAAACGTAATAAATTGCACACATAAAACACAAGCTATAATCTGAAGGTCTTTTAGGCAGGAACATTCTGGATTTGACTCTGACACTTCTCACTTGCCAACTCAGGGGATAACTATAAGCCTCACTAATGTTTGGAGGTAAGTTTTAACAATGTCTACATGCAATTTTCAGAAGATGATCTCGCCTATGAATTTTAACACAAAATATATTAAATTTAACACAAAACATATTAAGAATTAATTTAAATTTAATTTAAATTAACATATGGAAAGATTAAATGTAAATTTAGAATTCATTTGTCCATCGTATTGTTGAAGGAGGTCATAGACGGGATATGACAGGATATGACCACCAGTTGACTAATGGGCCAGACCCACGCAATGATATACTCTTCACCCTTATCCCCTGTCCATGGAATGTACGTTCTTCCCACCTTTTCCCCAGGAGAGCTGGCTTCCAGGGTTTGATCTTGAGAGATTAATGTGTTATTCAGACCATTGGAACTGAATTATGATTTTACCCAGTTAAGCCCTCTGTATAAACTTTTAAGATTCGACAGGCAAGTGCAGTGATTTCTTTGTCGTGTGGTCATCTGAGCCTCATATGTAAATTATCTTGCTTATCAAAGCTGTCATTTCAAACCCTAGAATGATCTTCCCTTTTCTTCAGTCTCTCCTTGCCCACCGTGTATGGAAGCCAGTTTCAGATTTCACCTGGGGAACTCCCAAGGTTAGGAACACACTCATGTGTGTATGTTGTATAAACAGCAAAGTAAAACAATGCACAGAACATAGGGGATAGTGGATAGTATTGTCTCACTCCATACACACAGGCAGAGAGCCCTTTTTACTTCTTTCCCCTTCCTCCTTCTTAAGCAGGTATAAATACAATGCCGTACTTCCGGATGAGGTGGTTTGACCACTCCACTTTAAAACAAAACAAAACAAAACAAACACAATATATTATAGGAATTTTAATAAAAAAAAGATGTTAAAAAGTGTACTAGCTCTACTTTTAACACACGAAGCACTTCAAATTATCTGGAAACACTGACTATTTCAAAAAGTACTAAGCATTATCGACTATATATCCATAGTGAGGAATAAAACGCACCAACAGGACAATGGCTATAATACAAAAATGTCTTTCAAATATGACCAGCATAGCACAGAACATTGCCCTCTTCCTTGTGGAGAGCTACTACTCTGTTCCCCCAACCCACCAATCAAACATGGGTGTGGGCCTTCCAGTATTACTTCTGGAGGTGATGGTCTAACAATTTCATTTCCAAAATTCATTTTTAGAAGACATTTGCTGTGTGTGTGTGTGTTAACGACATTTTCAACATGTGATTCTCTAGCTCATTATCATATGCTAGCAACCTGCTTACATCTAAATAGCCAAGATATAGCAAAATAGGTTTATTCTGCAAAGATTCCAGGGAGGTTTCAGAACGGCTTTTTTCTACATACACAAGCCTTCTATAAATAGCAAGAAAACCTTCATGAAGGGTAATGGGCATTATTATGTGATAAATGTGGAACTTTATTTTATACTTTCTTCCAATACTGAGGTAGGATAGAAGGAAAGTCACACAGGTTGGTAGCTGACCATTCCATCCATTCTCTGGGAAACTGCGGTCTACCTGGACAGATGGTCTCCTCTAGTTAAGACTAGTAGGGACCCAAGATCCCAGATCTGCATGGCCTGCTAGGACCTGCCTTCTTAAGTCCTGGAGAACCCTTGGAAATTGACTTTGTTAGAGGATCCGTCATTCTTCCCACCCAATTGTGTAGTGGCCTAAGGTCTGGGGGAGGCTCACTCATTGCAACTTCCATCAGCTCATGGGAGGAGGAAGGGATGTTGCTGCTGCCCCAAGCCCTGGGACCAGGTGGTATAGCTTTTGGCTTCATGAGGACCAAGCCATGGTTTGTGCCCACGCTCATCTCTGGCACCTGCCCCATGCATCCAGAGTGTCCTGATCATCCCTCTGTCCAAGGTCCCCACGTCCTGCTTCGGACTACTCTTCCCATCTGAATTAATTAGCAACTCTATCCTCTAGAAAGAGAGGCTGGTTTCACCTTATTGTATTATTAATTTTTGTATTGATATATAATTTGCATCGCATATGATGCACCCTTTTAAAATATATCATTCAATTGTTCACAATGTTATGGAGTCATCGTTACTAACCCCAGAATATTTTCATTACCTTTAATAAGAAACCCATACTTAATAGTTTTGGTGCCCCATTTCCCTCTCCTCCCAGACCCTTGCAACCACTAATTAACTTTCTGTCTTTACTAATTTTATTCTAAACATTTCATACAATTGGCTCGTATAATAACTGGACTTTTAAATTGTATTCCATTGTATGCTATATCACATTTTCTTTCTCCAATCAGCTGATGGATATTTATTTCGTTCTCACTGTTTTGCTAGCATAAATAGTGCTGCTCTAGCATTAACGTACACGTTTGATGTGGGGACGGCTTTCTTGGATCTATAAAATAGTGTAGAATTTCTGAGTCATATGGTGCCTCCATGTTTAGCCTTCTGAGTAACTGCTAAATGTTTTCCCTGGAGCTTGCTCCATTTTACGTTTTAAGAGTATTCCGATCCACTGTCTCATCAACACTTGTCTCGTCCATGTTGATTACGTCTGTCCTACTGACTGTGAACTGGTGTCTGGGGCTCTGGTTTGCATTCCTTTAATGACTAAAGATAAGTGTGTGTGTGTGTGTGTGTGTGTGTGTGTGTGTGTGTACACACACACGAAACTTTGGAGAATGTTTATTCAAATTCATTGCCCTTTTTTAAAAAAAAATTATAAGATTTCAACAGACATTTCTTCAAAGAAGATGAACAGATGGCTAATAAGCACACAGAAGATGGTCAAAATCACTAGTCATTAAGCATTCGGAAATATGTAAAGAACTTTTGCAAACTCAACAATGAAAGAACAAAAACTTGCTATTTGTCTTTTTGTCACTAAGTTTTAAGAGTTGTTTTAGTATTCTGGATAAGTGACCCTTATTAGATGTATGATTTGAAATGTATTCTCCCATTTTTCAGACTCTCTTTGTCTTTTCATTTTCTTGACTGTGTCCTTAAAAGCACTTTTTTTTTAGTTTTGATAGTTAAATTATAGTTTGTTTTTTCTTTTGTTCTTTGTGCTTTTGGGTCATGTAGAAGAAATGATTGCCTAATCCTAGGTTACAACGATGTGCACCTAGGTTTTCTTCTAAGACTTTTATAGTTTTATCTCTTATTTAGAGCTTTGGTCGATTTTGATTTAATTTTTTATATGGTGTGAGGGAGAGTTCTACCTTCATTCTGGTCCATTTGGGTATTCAGATTCTCCAGTCTCATTTGGTTTTCCCCTTCTGTATTGTCTTGGCCCCTTTGTAGAAAATTAATTAGCCATAAACTATTGTGTTTATAGACACTCAGCTCTTTTCAAATGATTTAATATGTCTCTCCTTATGCCACTGCCACATGGTTTTAATGACAGTAGCTTTATACCAAGTTTAAATTGAGGAGGGTGAGTCCTAAACTTTACCCTCTGCTTCAATCTTGTTTTGACTATTCTGGTTCTTCAAATTTCCATATACATTTTAAGAATAGTTTGCCAATTACTGCAAAAACAAAATAACTAAGATTTCATAGAAATGACATCTACTCTATTAAGCAATCAGGGCAGTGTTGTCATCATCTTAGCTAAGCTACGTCTTCCAATACATGAACACGATATCTGTCATTTATATAGGTCTTACCTAATTTCCTTCAATAATTCTATTTTGTAGTTTTGAAAGTACAAATGTATTTTTTTGTTAAATAAATTTCTAAGTTTTTTATTTATTATAAATGGAAGGGCTTTCTTAATTCCTTTCTGAATTGTCTGTTGCTTGTCTATACAAGTACAATTAATTATTATATACTAATGTATCTTGCAATTCTGCTGAATTCATTTCGTTCTCGTGTGTGTGTGTGTGTGTGTGTGTGTGTGCGTGTGTGTGTATTTCTTAGGATTTTCTATGTATAATGTCCTATCATCTGCAAATAGAGAAAGTCTTGCATTTTTCTTTCCAAGCTAGAGGTCTTTTACCTTAATTTCTTGCCTAATTGACCTGGCTATAACCTCAATTCTGAGTAAAATTGGCAAGAGCAAACATCTTTGTCGGATTCTTGATCTTGGGAGAAAGTACTGAATATTTTACAATTAAGTATGATGTTGACAGTGGATTTTTGTAGATTCTCTTTATCAGGTTAAAGAACTCTTCTATTTTTAGTTTGTTAAATGTTTTTATCATGGAGAATTCTTGGATGTCGTCATTGCTTTTTTTTTTTTCATCTACTAAGATGTGTGTGTGTGTGTGTGTGTGTGTGTGTTCATTTCCTATATTCTATTAATATAGTGTATGACATTGATTAGTCCTTGTATTTCGAACCAATGTTGCTCCTGGGATAAACCTCACTTGGTCATTGTGTATAATCCTTTTCATGTGTACCTGGGTTGCTTTGCTAGTATTACATCAGAGATTTCTGTGTTTCTATTCATACTGGATATTGTTCTGTAGTATTCTTTTCTTGTGATGTCTTAAAATGATTTTGGTATCAGGGTAATTATGGGCTGGTAGAATTTGTTGAGAAACATTCCTTCTGTTCTTTTTTTTTTTCTTTTTTTTTTTGTGGTAAGCTTTGTGAAAGATTGGTCTTTCTCTCTTTCTTTCTTTCTTTCTTTCTTTCTTTCTTTCTTTCTTTCATTTATTTTGAGCAGGAAGGGGCAGCGAGAGAGGGAGAGGGAGAATCCCAAGCAGGCAGGGATGGATCTCACGACCCTGAGATCTTGACCTGAGCCAAAGCCAAGAGTAGATGCTTAACCAACTGAGCCACCCAGGCACCCCTGGTGTGGTATTAGTTCTTTGAACATTGGGTAGAATTTACAAGTGTAGCCATCTACGTTTGGTTTTTCCTCTGTTCAGATTTTCTATTTGTTCTCGAGTCAGCTTTGGTAGTTTGTATCTTTTAAGGAATTTGTCCATTCATCTAATTGAATCTATTTTTGGTATACAGTTGTTTATAAAGTTCTGTTTTAATCCTTTTTATATCTCCAAGGTCAGGAATTCTACTCCCTTTTTCATTCCTTATTCAATAAATTGAGTTGTCTCTTTATTTACTGGTCAGTTTAGCTAAATGTTTGTCAAATTCATCAATCTTTGAAAAAAATAAGCTTCGGGTTTTGTTTTATATTTTCTATTGATTTTCTATTCTTTATTTAATTTGTTTTCCTTTCATTTTTTATCAATTATTTCTTTCTGCTTATTGTGGTTTTCTTCTTTGTTTTTTTTTTTTCCCACAGACTTTTAAGACAAAAGTTTATGTAATTAACTGTATATTTTTCTTTCTCTTCATACAAGTATTTATAGTTACTACTTTCCTTCCAAATACTGCTTCATCAGTGTTTTATAAATTTTGATATATTGTGCTTCTGTGTTCTTCCATCACAAAATATTTTCCAAATTCATTTTTTGATAGCTTCTTTGGTCCATTGATTGTTTTGGAGTATTTTGTGTAATGTTCACATATCTGTGAATTTGACAATTTGTATTATTAGATAACTAATCACATTCTCTGTGGTCAGAGTACACATGGTATATGATTTACAGTTCTGTTAAATTACTGTGATTTGTTTCATGGTTTTGTATATGGTCTATCCTATAGAATTTCCCAAGTGCACCAAGGAGATCTTGTTATGTTATGTTGGTTCACTTGATGGCGTTCCACATATCTCAGAATCTCTGCTCATTTTTCTTCATTCTTTCTCTTTTTTTTTTGCTCCTTACCCTGAACAATCTCAATTGACCTATTTTCAAATTGATTGATTCATCATTTTCTGCCTGCTCAAATCTGCTGTTAAGCTGTTTTTGTTTTTTTGTAACTTCTGTGTCTTTATAGATATTCTCTAGTTGACCTCCAATGTCAACTTCCTCAGGAAGTTTTTGTTAATCTAGTTTTCCTGTGTATGGGCATATTTTGTTACTTCTTTTTATGTCTACTATTTTTTCTCATTGCTTAATACTAGCTATTTTAAATAATTGAATGAGGCAACTGTGGGAATCAACTATTTCTCTCCCCTCAGCATTTATTGTTATTGTTATCTGTTGCTGTTGTTTTGTTTAATGACTTTTCTGGACTTATTCCATAAAGTCTGTATTCTTTGATGTGTGTAGCCACTGAAGTTTCTGCCCAGTAGTATCCATTTATTGATTGGACAGATATTTCTTTAAATACCTGGCACTCAGTATTTTCCAAAAGGCTCATTGTAAATGTTGGTGCATGACTTCAACATCAAGTCATTCAGTGCACATCTTTGTCTGATCCTTTACTTCCTGCTTTTACAGAGCCTCAAGATTAGCCATTGGCAGGAGGACCTTTTAGATCTTTTCAGAACATCTTACCATCCTGGGCATACACACAACCCTATGCATTTATCTAGCCTTCTAGACTCCTGAAATATATTGAAGCTTTCCAAACTCTATAGGCATTTAATCCCTAGCTTTGCTTTTAAGCTCTTTGGTTGGCCTATATTTTGCCCCAACTATTATACACCACCATAGACAGATAGGATGTCAAATATTTGACTCTGTATGTTTACAGTGTCACAAAAAAATTTCTCCTGGGATATGTCTTTCATATTGGTAAGCTTTGAATCAAATCAAATCAGGGCAGTTTAGTGAGTGAGATCTTTCAAGAAGCCAACACACAAATCAAATAATGATAATAGTTAGGAATGCTGCGTTGAAGAAGTTATAACCCATTTTGTCCCCTCCAGTCACTGCTAGGCTACTGGTCTTCCTGTGGCTGTGGGAGGAGAGAATGGGATTTGGACAAGTGAAAACACTACAAAACTCTCCATTCAGCTACTCTTTTGAAGAAACACCCCTGAACTGCTGCAAGCCTTTGCTTAATTTTCAAAGCTTCAGAAAAGTTGATTCTAAGAAATTTTTGCCAGTGTTCTAGTTGCTACTATGGAAGAGATGGTTTTTGCAGATCCTTCCTTCACCATTTGACTGATGTCACACTCTATCTTGTTTTATACTACTTTAATCATGGTTTTCTAACACTATGTGTTTATTCCAATATTAAACCATACTTAGACATGATAAAAATGAGTAATTATAGACCTGGAAGTACAACTTTAAAAAAATGAATAATTTAATGTAAAATAACAGAATATACTGAGGAACAGAGGATCGTTTTGGAATTCCAAGCCAAATATATATATATTCATTCCACACAAATCAGTGGTGTTTGTAACACCACATTATTGTCTCTGAGTAGGGCCTGATGTACTATCTTATAGGTTCTTCTCTTAGAATAGTGCTAATACCTAGAAGAGCAACTTTTGTAAAAATATCATACTCAAGAATATCGTCTTTCCTGGTATACCAGTTGAACTGTTTAAATTCAAAGGGAATAAAATCTACAGGTGCAGTTCTCCCCCCATGTCAAACTTTCTAATCAATATTTGTGCCATTACTAGGGCGCCTGGGTGGCTCGGTTAAGCGTCCGATTCTTTGGCTCAGGTCGTGATCTCACAGTCCCTGAGTTCGAGCCCCGCGTCGGGCTCCATGCTGACAGCTCAGAGCCTGGAGCCTGCTTCCCATTCTGTGTCTCCCCCTCTGCCCCTCCCCTGCTCGTGCTCTGTCTCTCTCTGCCTCGAAAATAAATAAAAACGTTAAAAAAAACCATTTAAAATAAAAAAAAATATTTGTGCCATTACTCTATTTTTTAAACTTTTTTCTATAACAATATCTGGCTTACAAGGAAAGTTGCAAAAATAATACAAATGATTTTCATAGATCTTTCTCATATCCTCGCATACTTACATTTCACACACTTGCCTTAATCTTTCTTTTTTTCTCTATGTATTTTTTTCTGAAAATACTGAGCATAATTTGTAGAAATGATGCCATCTTAGCTCTAAATATATCACATTCTCTAAAAACAATGATATTGTCCTTTATAAAAATATGATAGTCAAAATAAAAAAAATATATACTGATGTCTTTTTCTGTTCACGAACCTGTTTAACACATAAGTTGCATTTAATTGTTATGTCTCTTAAATATGGACCAAGCTCTCAGTCTTGCTTTCTTCTCTTTCTTAATACTTATAAAGAGTAGAGGTTAGGGGCACCTGCGTGGCTCAGTAGGTTAAGCGTCTGACTTCAGCTCAGGTCATGATCTCGCGGTTTGTGAGCCCGAGCCCCTCGACGGGCTCTGTGCTGACAGTCCAGAGCCTGGAATCTGCTTTGGATTCTGTGTCTCCCTCTCTCTCTCTGCCTCTTCCCCACTCACGCTTTGTCTCTCTCTGTCTCTGAAAAATGAATAAACCTTAAAAAAAAAAAGAGTAGAGGTTAGTTCCTTTGTGGAACGATGTTTTTGTTTTGTTTTTAGATTCAGGTTGTATATTTTTGGCAATAATATCAAGGAAATAATGTGTATTCTTCTCAGTGCTTCATGTTGGGAGACACATAATGTCGATCTGTCCCATTCCTGGTGATGTTAATTGTAGTCACTTAGTTAAGGTGGTGCCTACAAGATTTCTTTATTGTGAAGTTAACATTTTTACCCATGTAATTAATAAGTACTTAACTGGAGATACTTTGAGACCATGTTAAGCATCCTAATTTTACTTACACTTTTGCTAATCTTATTATTCAGTGGTGACTTTTGCTCAAAGCAATTATTTCTATGGGCACCGCCAAGTGAAATGTCATTATCTTTTAAAAGGAGAAAAGATGAAGTCTCTTTTATCCATAGTATAACTGAACAAAACAGCAGTACAGAGAAAAGGCAGGGGAAATTGATTTATTCATTAGACTCTATTGTCATTTACACATTCTGATTGGTTTTATAATTTAGGATCCTGTGGTCCTTTATATCTTCATCATAGTTTTAGGCAAATTTCCCTTCAAAAAACTAGGTGAACTTGAAAAGAATAAGCAAAAACATTTCATAATTTACTTCTGACCTAGATGTTTATTTTTAAATTGAAAACGCCAATGATTGCTTTTGTTAATGCAACAGTATAATAGAGTACATGTGGTTTGGCAAAACAGTTGTCATTGCCATAACCAATTTTTACTTAGAACAAGCAAAACATTCATCACATGTTAGATGGAATGCAGAGCATATCAAAACAGAAGGAAGGAGTGATTGACAAAATGTTTAGGTGACAGATACAATCACCATATAAATACACATCTGATGAAGTTGAAAATTAACTTGCTGTGTGGAACAGAAATGCATGTTCTTAGAATTCAAATTCCATTGCTCAATTCGGCTTAAAGGAGAGTAAACTCATAAAGCTAGTTGGAACAAAATGATTTTCACCACTAAGCCATTTCATGCAACTTTTCCTTAAAGGATGTGGAGGCCAGACCTTCTATATTCTAAAGATAGGCAGCGAGTGAAATGCAATTTTCTTTTTAAGGATAGAGATCACCATTTTTCTGGATAATAGTATGTATTGATAATGTTTGTTTAAAATTTTCATCATATTTTTAGTGTTCATTTATTTTCAAGAGAGAGAGAGAGAGAGAGAGAGAGAGAGAAGAGGGGGAGGAGCAGAGAGAGAGGGAGAAAATAATCTGAAGCAGGCTCCAGGCTCTGAGGTGTCAGCACAGAGCCCGACAGGGGACTTGAACCCACGAACCATGAGATAATGATCTGAGCCAAAATCAGATGCTTAACCGACTGGGCCCCCCAGGTGCCCGTGCATTGATAATGTTTCAGTGAAGTTTATTTTGATCTTTCTCAACTTCAGAACCAGAGATGCACATCCAATGAGTAGTTGAGCCACATCGCCAGGATATAGGTACCTTAGTTTGCGGTTGGGATTCCCTGCTCCCCCTCTCTGCTCTCCCATCACGCTTCTCCAAAAACCACTTCTACTCTCTCCTGACTTTTCCTCCATATTTGCTTTTGGGCCTTGCTCCTGAATTTCTCATAGCTCCAAGAATGTTGGCAATCCAACTGTCTTCCACATTTGTTCAGTTTCTTCAGTCTTAACCCAATAATGTCCTTTTGCTGACTCACAGCAAAGAGAAGGCACAGCCCGAAACCAAAAGGCAAGGCAAAGCAGTAAGACCTTGCACCAGAGGAAAAGTACCAGAATTGCTTCCAAATCTGACGTGTGAACTACAGGCAGCACGTCCAACATCCCACAGTGTTGAAGTGTTAGAGTTTGCTGTAAATCTTCAGTATCAAAAAAAGTCAAAAGATAGCTGTTATCAGGCTCCTGGCCTCAAAGTGAGGATTTCGGTTCTCTTTGGCTTTGGTTTTGTTTTCGAGCCAAATCAGGAATCATGGGATTTTTTTTTTTTTTTTTTTTTTTTGCAACGGTGGCATATACATGTTTTAGAGGGGTAACTTTTATAGGATCCTTCCATTTATTTCAAAATAGGCATTGGGTCATTGGCTTGAACACAAGACAAATTGTGGGATAGTTGGGGGGTGGGAATAAAATGGGCTTTGGAGTCAGACAGATCTGAATTCAAAGCCAAGCTCTGCGATGTAGTACTCTACAGTCTTATCTTAATTTCATGCCCACCCCGCCTTAGTTTTCACTCACCTTACAGGCAATGTCGTTGCTTTTGATATCGATCTCATATTCTGCAACTGTGCTGAACTTTTTTGTTAACGCTACTGGATTTTGGTGAAGATTCTTCAGGATGTTTTTCATATACAAAATATTGTCATCTGCCTATAGAAATAGTTTCACTTCCAATTGTGGGTTTTAAGAGAGTATTCTGCGTACAGTGAATACTTGTAACGGATCTTGATACGATTTTGTTTACTAATAGACTATTTTACGCTTTGATAAGGATGAGCCTAAATGAGGACAGTTGTGGAAACTCCCCAGTTATGTGTACAGAGCCCTCCGATCGAATGAAAGTTCTTAGGTCCAACCTTAAGCTCTTTGAGAAAAATGACTCAATAAGAAAATAATGACACAATAAGAAATAAACATTCTCCAGTTAAATCAACAAACTTTCCTTTCTCAAGCCATGTAAGTAGAGTGTCTTTTCCAAACGTGGGTTTAAGCACAGACTTTTAAACACATTCCCTTGAAACGGGGATCTATCTTTTCATCCATATAAATAGGAGACTGAAATATGAACTCGGTCTCAATAGAAAGAAGAGAACAATGAAAGAAAGAAGGAAAGAGAGAGAGAAAGCGGATAAACGGTATTTGTTTGCTGCTTTTATTAGCATCGGTGGCTGTTAGTTGTATCTCATGACAAAAAATTGACTGGAAACTCAATTCAAGTGTAAACAAGAAAATCAACACTATTTTAATATATTTGCTATGAGGCAGAAACAATCTCTTGGCCTGTTGCAACTTACTGCGCCTCTTCAATGTCAAAAGGCGAAAGAAACAACAGCAAAAAATCATGTATAAGGTGAGACAGCATCCTATGTTATTTCATAAAAATCTTAGACAGTTATGTCCTAGAGGTCACTGGTAATGCAGGGCAGCACATCCCATAAGTATTTTGAAGCACTTATACACCATTATGTAAGATCCTTTCATTCATTTCAAACAATGCAACTTTCCATTGCTTAACTCTTTCGCCAACTTTGGTGATACAATACCCAACTCTTCCCTGGTTGGCAAGAAAAAGAAATCATCCCTGGAGAAACTGTGGTTTGAGATGCCAGTGTCAAAGATGAAAATCGCTTTGGAACTGGTAAGAAAGGATCAACCACCTTTAATTCTATCAAGAGTTTTAATCTTGTAATGAAGCCGGAAAATTGCATTTTTGTTAATAGAAAGAGAACCAGCAAGAAGTGTAGAGAGCAAAACACTTCCCTGCCAGCTCACGTGGCCACACGGAGTCATCGCAGACCCAGCATATACATTTAATTTCATTAGGTTGAAGACGAAAGAAGACAAAGATGGACGGAAGCAGCACAGTCAGCCAAATGCAAACGAGGCACACAAGTCAACGTGTGGAGAGGTGAGGTCATGAGCCTTGCGTGTAGAGCTGCGATTTTCATCAGTACACCATTCTCAAGTGTCGTCTTATTTAAAAACATGTGTCCTGGCTAGGAAACTGGCCTCATTTCGGATATGGCTTCTTTGGAACAGTCCTTCAATTGTGCTCATAGAGAAAGCCAATAAAAGAATCCAATAAGGGGTATGCTCATTACTTTGGGTCACTCGTCAATGGTCCTAGAAATCCATTTTTCCCTATCAGTGCATAATGTCCTCCATCTCCAAATGCGTTGCTACTTATCCAAATGCAAATAGCATCAACTTTCACTTGTTTTCCTTAGGGCACAGGTTGTTCTTTGAATTGTTCTAAAGAAATCTATTACACCCAGCGAATCAATTATACTTCACACATCCAGGCAGCGTGGCGTGGAGAAGTAATTCCAGATTGGAGTCAAGAGACCTGGGACTTTCTGCCAGTTGTGCTACCCTGGCAAATAAGTCACTTCTGTTTATAAAGGTTTCTGAGTGACCTTTCTGGACTTAAAGAGTTCTCATTTGTAAAATAAAGGGGCTGTTGGGAGAGTTCCTCACAGCTCTAAGAGTCTATGATCTTAGCTTGGTTTATTAGGCTTATAAAGAAGAAAAGTCAACATAAACCCATTAGGAATGACATTTCTCATGTCATGAGTAATCCGCAAATCACCTAAAGCAACTTTCAACATGACCAAAATCGGAGTCTCTATTTTAAATTATGGTTTGTGTTAAATTCTTTTATTGTTCTTTTTGGATTTCTTTTTTGACAATTATAGACACAAACAAGTGTGCAGGCCAAAAATATAGGACCAGGGCTAAAATATTGAGGACCCTTTGCAATATACTTCAAAAATATTCTACTCGGAGGGATGCCTGCATGGCTCAGTTGGTTAAACATCTGACTTTGGCTCAGGTCATAATCTCGAGGTTTGTGTGTTTGAGCCCTGCATCAGGCTCTAGGTGAGAGCTCAGAGCCTAGAGCCTGCTTCAGATTCTCTCTCTCTGCCCCTCCCCTGGTCATGCTCTATCTCTCTCTCTCTCAAAAAAAATAAAAATAAAAATAAAATGTACTTGGAATTTTAAACTTCCTTAATACTAAAAGGAACCAGAATGAAAGAAAACATGAAAATCCATCAGTAGTATTTCATTCCTTCACAGTCTATATCTGTTGATTGGTTTTTCTGATTTCCTGTTGTTCTCTGAGAATACCGGATGTTTTTTCCCTTGAACTGTGAGATTAATTAATGTTCAACAGTCAATCAAAGCTGATGTTCATAGTGTTAGTTTCTTCTCACATTTGGGGTGATTTTTAGCATGGCCCTAATTGTCTAGTAATGCTTTCGTTATTTGGGGGGCAGGTGAAGAACATTGGTTGTATAAAGCTGGCTTGCCCCTACGGTTTCCCTCCTGTCTCCAACTTGTTGTGGACATACTTGTACTTCATTTTACAGGAGCTTTTTGCAGAAGGTCATTTAGTAGATAATCACTTATCTGTGAAAAATCCTAGTTGCTCTGTATCTGACAAATTGAGCAGACCAACATTGCATTTGAATGCCGAATAAGAGGCAAACCAGATAGATGTGGAAATAAGAGAAAAAATAAATAAATTTCCAGGTAAAGGTAATAGTTCAATGCATCTCCTTGTTAAAAGGGTTAAAAGGAAAAGCATTTCCACGAGCTATACTAAAGTTAAAAAAGCATGGAGTTTATGATGTTTTTCCCTTTAAAGTTAAAGTAAGAGCACAAATAATTTATGACTGCTACAGGGCTATTATTTTCATTTTGATGGAATCTTAGTGCCCCCTACTGATACTCAGTATTCTAAGGCGGCAATATTTTCTGGTTTCCTCTTTAGAGATATATTTTTCTATTATAATAATTATGGAAATCCTCCAAAATTATTGCTTTATTTATGTGAGCTTTGGAGAGGTGTTGCATGCAAGTGAGTTTAAGTTCTATTTCCAGACGGATTTCTGGAACCCAACTGAAGTTGCCAGTGAAAAGCAAAGCACTATTTTTAGAATCAAGTGATCTCCATGGTTTTTTGTTGAGTTGTTTCTGAACCGTAAGGTGAAACACTGATGTACTTTCTTTTTTCTCTCCTCTTATTAATTTAAAAATATATTTAAAAATTTTATAAGCTTTTGGAAGATTATGGGTCGATAAGACTTAATGAAAAACAGCCATCCATTAGCATACCTTTCCTGATCTGTGTTCCCAGAGGCAATGAGGTTCATGTCTTTTAGCTGCATCCTTGGAAATCTACCTCAATATTTTTAAATAATCTGCTTATGCATCTAATTTCTTGGTTTTTCACTCTTACTTTTTTTTTTTTTTCAAATTAGCCATTTTCTATTGACTTCCTACAACGGAAGATAAGAATTAAGCTTTCTACCACAAATATACACACAATCAACATCCCTTACTGCATATCACGCACCACATAAAGACATCACTCACAGCTAACCTTTTATTATGTATTTTTGGTGTTTATTTGCTTGTACTACGAACAGAAATAACTTAATCCTTTTCTTCTATATAGTCATCATTAAGTACTGGTGTATTACATGCTATTTACACATATTTATGCACAGATTTTTGCACATGAACAACAGGTAAAAATATTTAGTGAATTTACAAAGAGAAGAAAGCATCGCTTTTTGGGGAGCCCTAGCATGGAATCCAGAAATCTTCACAGTGGCCAGATCTCTGCCCCTTACTAGCTGTGAAAACTGGGGTGTGTTGTTTTCCTTCTCCAGACCTCTGATTCTTTACCCATAACATGAGGACACTGGTGTATACTTTCTGAGGTTCTCTGATCTAATTTTAATTTCGAATTATGATATCATGATAGAATTATAATATTAACTGAGATTACAGTGTCTTTGATTATATCAGCTTATATACTTATACCAAATTGTTAGTACAGAAACTCAATGGCAATAATATTGCTACTTATTGTCTCATCCTGAAATCATGAAAATATGGCCCTTCCTGTGAGTTCAATCCTTTCTAAGCCGTAGATGCTTTGTTTTACATTCCAAAAGCCTCAAAGAGGGCTCGCAAACTTTAGCATACATCCAGTTACTCACCTGGAGTCATCAATAAAATGTGGATTCTAATTCAGGAGATCTGAGGACAAGCCTGAATTACTGCTTTGCTCACAAGTTTTGCAAACGTCACTTAGAGCAGCAAGAGTCTACGGCTTAATTCCAGCTGGACACATATTGAGAACAAATCTGCAGTATTGCCTCCAGCAAGCAGGCCACAATTCTTGGATACACAGCTTGAGTTACCCACAGGCTTTTGAGTCAAGATTTTGAGAAATCGTCAGTGGCATAGTATGTCGCTAAACAATGCTGAGCATTCTATGTATAGGTTTTTCGTAGGACTTCAGGCCATCAAAAAAGATGGAAAATATGAGTAGTAATTTAGGTGCTGTATTTAAGCACCACATGATATCCACTTATTAGCAAATTGTAACCTTACTGAGAACTTTACTTTTGACCTAATCAAGTAACTTACTTTACAGAGCTGTGAGTTCATCATTAGCAAAATTTGTCTAAATTACTTGCAGACCACTTTTAACTAAAGTCGTTCTTTCCTCTGATATATATATATATATATATATATATATATATATATAAATAGAATGTTTTGATTCCTCTTCGAGTCCTATCACAAAAAATAAATACATTAGAGAGTTATGCCAACTGTAAGACTCGATCACAAAATCTGATCACAAATATTCTTATATCTACGAAGAATACCTAAGGAACACATTCTAATATAATTAATCTCATCCCAAGGAAGTGACCCTCAACGCACACCAAAAAACCACACAAACAGAAAAAGAATTCTGGTAGTTTTTAGAACACAGGTGAGACTGTTGGAATATAGTCTGCTTTGCACAATGTATTCTGACAGAGCTCCATCAGAAAGCACTGGGTTGAATCAGCAACACTTCATTCTGTAGTTTATCAGGAAAGACCACGAAATACAGTACTTTTCTTTTTTTTAATTCAACACACCTAGTTCTAAGACCACGTCCATAAATCATTGTCTGTGACCTCTGCAACCTCATTTCACTGCACCAGAGGGGTAAAAAGGCCTGCACTATTTCCTCGAGAAATCAAGAAAATCAAAGTCAATTTCCTTTTGAACTCTTCCTCTAAGGTATCGAGGAGAAGTAATCATCTTCTTACAAATCCTCCTACCACCTTCTTTTTAATGCTCACTAGAGACCTGAACATACCCTTATTTGACATCTCAAATGCCTCTCCTCATCCAGAATTTAACAGAGTCTGACCTTCAGAATATGATCCTTATTAAATCGACCAAACATGTGTCCTTCCTAGGAAAATGTGGTCACAAATTGTCTCCGTTGTTTCTTAAAGTGTCTTGTCTTGAAGAAAGAGAAAGCAATTTATTCCTCGAGTTATTCATTAATTTAACAGATGCATATTGATGGCCTACTTGGTGGCCTACTCAGCCAGCCCTGAAGATTCAGGGACAAGGAAGAAACGGACAGTCTCTGACCCATTCTCAACTTCTGGTCCTACAGTTCAGGAGTGGCCAAATTCAGACTTAAGTCTGAGTCCTCAAATGCTTGACCTTCAACTTCTTTGTACCTGGACACCAAAAAGTAGTTCTAATTCATTGGATCTCAATATTTGTGAAAGCCAGAATAAACTGTGGATTTTGTAAAGTACTCCCTCCCCACAACACAAAAAATTCTGAATCAGTTCATCTGTGGTTATGATCAAACTTCTGTCTTTTTACATATCTGCAGAAGAGAGTCTCCATGTAGAAGATTTACTTGTTATCATGTGTTGTTTTATCCATGTATCGTGTACTCATTCAGGTCCTAAGAAATGGATTGGGGAAACTAAATCAAGATGACTTATAAAGTAGCTTAACTAAAATTGTCAACTCCGAAATTAAATATTAATGCATCTTTCTTCTTTCTTTCTTTCTTTCTTTCTTTCTTTCTTTCTTTCTTTTTTGCTGATGTACATTTCTTGGTGTGAAATTTACTGCTGAGAATACCTTTGGAATTAGAGATATCCTGTTAATATTATATTTTTCTTTTCTATATCCACTGCGTAAATGGAATGCCACTATGAAAATAGTTCCACTTTATGTTTCATACCTAAGCTTGTATATTTAACCATAGGAGAAATAATATTTACTCAAAGCTAGAAGTCTAGACATATTTGATATCAGAATGTTTTCTGGGTACTAAGAAGGGTTTTTATTTATTTATTTATTTATTTATTTATTTATTGTTTTAGTGAACAGAAAATAAAGGTGGCATGCTGGGAGTATCATACTGCTTTCTGGGGAGTTACAGGGAAAATTGAGGCTTACAGCCAACATGAAGAATGTTACTATAACCAGCCTTGATTCTAGTTGTGTTATTTTATAATCCTTCTAAAAACCTTCAAGGACTCTGATCTCAAAACTTACATAAAATAAGTTTCTGAATAATATTACAAAGAAAATTTGATTGCAGATTATTACTGGTTACCTCATACATTGTTTAGATTAATAAATAAATGTAGAGAAAAGATTGCCTATGCATTATGTAAAATGTACCACGGGACAATGCCTCTTTAAGCCTGTAAGCAGTTTAAATTATCAGGTTAAACAAAATACAAATACAAAATCATCTTGATTTTCCTCTAGTTTTTCCAGTCAGGATTAGGTAGATCTTTTATCTAATGTTAAAAAAAATCTACAAAATGCAGAGTATGTTATAATTATTTAGAATTTTTGTAAAGTTCAATTTTTTAAACAAACATAATGTATCAGAATAGTAGGGTATCTACCATAAAACCACTATGGAATAGATATTTAATTTTCCTTGTTGCCAAAATCATTTCTTTAAGGAGTTTTATCTAGTTGTATCAGTATTGTGGCCTAAATATTTCAATAAACTCTTTCTTGTTTAATATGTCAAAAACATTTGAAGCGCACTGAAACATTTTGTCTAACACAGTAGAAAACCTCATATGTTCAACTTATTAAAGATAATGGTTAAGAAGTACACTCAGACTTAGGTCAGACAAACTTGGCTCCAAATGTCAGCTGTGATTCTTCTTCACACATGACCTTGGATATATTACTTAACCTCATGATTCTTCTTATTCTCCCATGAAAAGGGAGCTAAATCTCACGGAGTTTTCCTAAGGGTTAACATTAATAAAGTATGGATCTTATTATACTTTTATTTTAGACAGAAACCTAGTTGGCACAAATTATTATCATTATGAAATAAGTCCTAGTTCAGAGAAGCCCCGTTTGTGATAATTTCAAGGAAACTTTAGACAGGGTCGTCTTGGAAGGTTTATCCCATTCAGCTAGGGAGGTCTACTCAGCTGAGTACACCAAGGTCAATGGCACTTGGACTCGGAAGGTGTTTGCTTTGGAAGAGTTTAATTTGATTTTTTTAATTACACTTTATCTCAATACCTCCGAATGATTTTTATATCCTTTCTTAGGCTGGTAGAGTTTATTGATTTTGACTCTTAGCGCTTTCTCTCCACAATCTGTAATTTTACCTGCTAGATATTTTCTGCTCTAAAATGTCTTTCAGGTTCCAAACTTTCCTGGGGGAAAAACTAAGAAGTTTAAACATAGCTAGTAAGAGGGTTTAAAAAGACTCTAGGGAACGTCTGTTACGGTTAAGCATCCCACTCTTGGTTTCAGCTCAGGTCATGATCTCATAGTTCGTAAAATCTAGCCCCACATTCAGCTCCCCACTAACAGCACAGAGACTGCTTGGGATTCTCTCTGTCCCTCCCCCACTGGCATGCACATTCTCTCAAAATAAATAAATAAACTTAAAAAAAAATAAAAAGGCCGTATGCGTTGAAGGCACATATGCCTCCTGATGGAATTAAAATTTAAAGGGGACTAGTAAAGTTGACCCGTTACTAGCTACCACTTATGAGGACCTGCTATTATAATATTCTGTTAAAAAAATACCCAAGTACTGCAATCAGGACTTGTCCAGTAGTAAAGACTATGTGTTTTCAATATATGCTCACATATATTAACAAAATCCTAAAGAAAACCTATTCTATTACAAATCTCAAGAAGAGCAAATGCTTTAAAACTTGAAGCTTCTGAGTGTGAAATTTATTATCAAGGGAAAGGCATAATTTAGTAAGAATCTTACTAAATAAAATTTAGAGTGTCAAATGGTGATCCATGCTGATATTTCTTTTTTTTTTTTTTTTTTTTTTTAAAGAAATCAACGTTTATTTATTTTTGGGACAGAGAGAGACAGAGCATGAACGGGGGAGGGGCAGAGAGAGAGGGAGACACAGAACCGGAAACAGGCTCCAGGCTCTGAGCCATCAGCCCAGAGCCTGACGCGGGGCTCGAACTCACGGACCGCGAGATCGTGACCTGGCTGGACGCTTAACCGACTGCGCCACCCAGGCGCCCCTGATAGTTCTTAAAAGTAAGATCTTTATGTCTCTGTCATTAGAGCATTTACTCTATCCTGGGTGACAGGGTATAAACTGACTTACAATACTGCCAAAAACTGAGATTTATACAGAAGAACTTGAAGAGAGAAAACAGAATGCGGTCAGAAAATCTCAGGAAGAACAGTGAAGTGAAGTATACCTTGGGACTTTACATCTCAGAGCTCATAAAATGAAAAATGTACATTTATGTTTTCTCTTAGCTCACCTATAAAATGCAATATAAAAATTTCTAAAAGTAGAACATTTCATTGGTTCTATCATATTAAACTGGGAATAAAACAGTGCTTTAGTAAGATTGTTGTAAAAGTCATCAAGGTTGTTGCTGAGAGAACTGAAAAAAAAATCATAAAACTCCCCAAATTATTAACTATATTAACTACAATTGACATGTTGAAAGGCAACTTGGTAAACAGCTAAGGTTTGCCATTCAAACCTAAGGATACTACATCCTATGGCAAAGAGATTAATCCTATGTCTAAGGACAAATAAAAGTTCTGCCATATTAAAATGGAAAACCAAACCTTCAAAATGTCATTATGATCAACCAGTAATGCATTTGCAAGACAAAATGAAGATAACACTTCAAAGAAGATAACTAAATCCAAACTCACTGAAATGTATAAGATATATACAAGAGAGCTAGTATATAATAACTTAAAATAGAGATGCCAAAGATGAACAAAATGTGACTCATTAGAACACGCACAGTCAATAGAAAAAGATATTGAGATTAACTCAGTGTTGGAATTAGAAAACAAAGACTTAAAATACACATTTTAAGTAAGTCCCAGAGCTTAAAGGCAATAGGGGCACTTGGGTGGCTCAGATCGTTAAGTGTCCGACTCTTGATTTCAGGTCAGGTCATGACCTCACAGTTCGTAGGATCGAGCCCCCATCAGAACCTGTGTCACCATGGAGCCTCTTGGGATTCTCTCTCTCCTTCTCTTTCTGTGTCTTCCCCACTTGTGCACGCATGGTCCCTCTCTACCTCTCTTTCTCTCTCTTTCCCTCAAAATAAATAAATGAAAGTTAAAAAAAACCTTAAATACACTACTACTAATAATAATAATCACCACAAGATACATGGACTTAATTTAGAATCAACAAAAAACAAATCAATTAGAAAAACCCAAATATCTGGAAATTAAATAAACACACATACAACATACTGTTATGATCTGAATGTTTGTGCCCCACCAAAATTCAAAGGCTGAAAGCCTAATCTTCAAGGTGATGATAGTAAGAGGTGGAGCTTTTGGGGATATTATTTTTAATTATAAAATAATAAACAAATAAAGTTTCCGCTCTCATCAGTTATATTAAGTAATCCTCTGGATGTCCTAGCAGCCAGTAACAAATTAAAAAATGGGAGACATATACCATAGACGTAGACTGAAATATTAAAATGTTCATTTTCTCAAAATTCATGTATAAATGAAATGTAACCCCAATTAATTTTTCAATATGCTTTATTTTGAGAATTGGATGGTATATCCTAAAATTTATATGGAAATAAAGATAAAACCAGCCCAAACAATCTTTAAGTAGAAAAACAAATCTAGAAGATGTACACAGCTTGATTTCGAGACTTTATATAAAACTACAGATATTGAGACAGCGTAGGAGTATGGAATTGGAAAAAGAATAGGTATAGATTTAATGGAATAAAATAGAGAATCCAGAAATAGGGCCATATATTAAGATGATTTGGCAAAGGCATCAAAACAATTCAATTGAGAATGGACAGCCATTTCTACAAATAGTGCTGAAACAATTAGGTGAACAAATAAAAAAGAACCTTAACATCTATCTCATATTACACAATAAAAATTAATTATAGGGACATTTGGCTGGCTCACTCGGCTAAGCATCCAATTCTTGGTTTAAGCTCAGGTCATAATCATGCTGTTCATGAGTTTGAGCCCCATGTCAGGCTCTGCGCTGACAGTGTTCGGGATTCTCTCTCTCTCCCTCTCTCTCTGTGCTTCCCCACTTTCTCTCTCTCTCTCTCCCTTTCTCTCAAAATAAATACATAAACCAAAAAAAAAATTAATTCTAGATAGATCAGCAGCCTATCCTTAAAACCTTGTCTGTCTGGAATCACGTGATAACTTCAACATCTCTTAAGCTTTGCACATTCAGGCTTGTTCAGCAACAAGAACATCTCACAACCCAGCAAAGGAATAAACCATTTATTTAGCATCAGTCAGATTCTGTCAGACACTGAAGGCAAGATTGATAAGAATTTGCTTCATGCTAGATAGAGCTCCAATAAAACAAGACTACAGGATCCATATCCTATTTGAAACTGAGACATAATGTTATCGATGTTATTCCAACTGTATTTTATCTAATATTTTAAAACAAAAACATATAAAGGGATACTGAAGTATGGTCAGAGATTATAGTTTAATTGCAAAAATATGAGCAGTTGCTGGGTGACAGAGGGGAGTTCTCTAAAAAGTAATCTAAAGGCTTTCAACAGAATGGGTTATCAGAACAGAACTTTGGATAGAGCTCTTGGTGTCTTCATCTCCAACCCAGAGCATGAAAATATCTGGTTCCCCTGGTGTCTAGCATAGTTAGGTAAAGGAGTACAAGGCTGGTAAAGCAAATAAGCTTGGGAGCTTGGAAAGCAAAAGCAAGTACAATGAAATAATTATGGAGAACGCAATGCCTCATGTCCAATGCCAACAAAGACGAAACTCACAAAATGAATGAAATGTGAGAAATCTAGACAAAATAATAAAAAAAAAAAATTAAACTGGAGCTTATCTTCTCCCCGGCACAGTTGTTTTTGTAAAGTGAGGAGCAGTGGATGTGAGACAATTGTGTACAGCAAGGGAAGAAAAGACGCTGAGAAGAAGGGTGGCTCCCAGTGGAATTTTACAAGAAAACAAATTCTGGCAACACTGTCGATGCAAATGTTTAAAACTATTTGGCTAGTTTGCTTTCCTATTCTTTTCCCATCTCTACGGCCACCCATTTCACCTCTCATAAAAACATCTTTATCAGCTTTTGTTTTCGTTATGGGCAACAAAAGCTGGGAAAAAGCAGTAGGAATGATTATGTGAATGAAAAAAGAATACATTTTGACCACGTGTGACAACACTCTCGGTATTCCGTGGGGTATGATTCAGAAGGCAGAATCAGAGGGGAGAAATGAGACTTCATTGAAATATAAAATGAAGAAGGGGTATAGCTTGTGTCGTTTCCGTGAAGCAGGGACTGAAGGTAGAAAAATAATCATAACACGGGAAGAATTTTATTAAATAAGCCATTTCTGGTTTTGCCCAAGCATCATGAATAGCAATGTACAGCTGAAGTTGTTTTTTGTATGTAACGTGATAGATCAGAATATATTACAAATCTAAAGGCATATACTTAACTGTTATATAGACCTACAGATATGGAGTTGGTATTTTGAGATCTCTCCCTTTGCCACTCTACAACTAACGTTGACTCAGAATTTTCTTACATCCATAAATTAAATGCTTGTTCTCAAATGAGTCAACTTCTAATGCCTCATTAATTCTAACAAGTCATAAGAAAACCTGTCTTTCCAATTGCAAGTTTTGGAAGCAGTAGTGGTGGTGTTTAATGGAGTTAGGGACAACTGAATTTGTACTTGACTCTCACACTGCTTACTAATTTGAACACACCTAATGCCACCGATTCCTTATCTGTTACAAGAGGAAGCTGCCTATGTGAACAAAATGGCATATGAGTCAGGCACTGTTCCAAATGCCTAGCATGTTGTGGTCAACAAGACAGGCAACATCTTTATACTAAAAACCTAGGGGCGCCTGGGTGGCTCAGTCGATTAGGCTTCCAACTTCGGCTCAGGTCATGATCTCATGGCTCATGGGTTTGAGCCCCACATCTGGCTCTGGGCTGACAGCTCAGAACCGGGAGCCTGCTTCAGATTCTGTGTTTCCCTCTCTCTCTTACCCTCCCCACTCACGCCCTGTCTCTCTCTCTCTCTCTCTGTCTTTCTCTCTCAAAAAGTAAATAAACATTAAAAAAGTTAAAAGAAACCTAAATTATTGTAAATGAATAAGGCAGAAAATAAATGAACAAGGCAAGAAAAGACCCGTTCTGATAGATGGAACATAATGTAAAGAGGCCTGAAGAGGTACATTTGTTTCATTGGTAAGAAAAAAAAAAAAGAAAGAAAGAAAGAAAAGAAAAGAAGCCTGTGATGGTCAGAGGAAAGTAAGTAATGCGGAAAGTGATAGGAAATGGCGTGTCATAGAAATGATCTGATCACACCAGGCCTTGTAGACAGTGATGGATGCCGTACGTTTGCCCCTCCCGACCCATTCTCTACCCTCTTTTGCCTGTTGTGTGCATCCAGAAATCCTAACTGTGTAAATTGCCATAGTGAGTTGATTTATTCTCTCCAGCTGTGTTTGTCCAGTTGGTCACTCTGGAAGGCGATCCAGAAGACAAGAAGAAATAAAGGTTCTGGTATTCATTCACCTCGGTTACTTCCCTAATGAGTCAGCTGCATCACTGTATGGAAAGTCCCAATCTCTGTGAGGTTGCCCTTGCATACAGTTACTCTTTCCAGATTCCCATAACTCCAATCCTTCAAGTCCAGGCTTGATGAGGCCCCCCTGCTGTTTCTATTCTTAGAGCACTGTGCTATCCCCTGCTGGTTTACCTGAACTCTGACCATACTTATAACAATAATGCCATTATTCAATTATCTTTTAAATGCCAACGTTGAATGAGCTCTTTGTTTCCTGCTGGGACCCTATCTGGTACAAACATAGTAAAGATTTGGTTTTAATTATAAAATATACATTGTGGGCCAAGTGCACAAAATGAGAAAAATATGATTATTCATCATCGGAAAACACAAGGCATTCTTACTTCCAATACAGAAAATGGAGTCATCAACATAGCTTCTTTTCCTTTCTCCCTCAGCTGATGCCCAACCAGTGGCCTGGCCAGGAGGTTGTATGTGTAGCCTTAAACAGCGCAAATCTGAATATTTTCAAATAAATATCTTGGCTCTTTTCTCTTTCAACTTCCTGACTTGAAGAGGCATAATGACATATCAAAAGAACCACGAACAATAAAAGACAAGTTGCAGAGAGTCTTAAGCGAAGTTTCACTTCCACACACACACAAATGCAAGACGAGAAAAATGATTTGTGGAATTAATTCTGCTCTGTAAGTGTCCCCTTGCAAAGCTATACACACAAACAAACAAACGAAAAGCATTGATTGTCTGGAATACTAGAAGGCATTTGCAAAATGGACTACTAGAATACTTGAATTTATTACACCTAAAGGGTTGCTTGCTGCAAAGCATTGCTAAATCATCATTTCTTCCTCTAAAGAAAGGGAATATTGAATTTTGTAAGACAAAACATCACACATAAGTAGACGCCATTCATTTGAGAAATATAGAGCTTCTCTTGAGACAGCTCAGATTTGCTGGTTTCTTTAGTAAAAGCTATAAATAGGAAGATTCCCAATCTGAGTCTAGGTTTGTACAAACACAGATAAAATGCTTGAGCTGTTCTCTGAAGCTGTATGAATTCCTCCTCCTAAAACTGCCTCCGAGTTAATACATTGTATTTACACAGGAAACCTGAAGCAGAGATTTGAAGAAGAATATGATGATGTTGATCCGAATAGACACTGAGTAATTGGATTATCTGAATAATTAAGATAAAAATTTAACTCTTCCTTTCGAGTCCATTTTGTATTTATTTATACTATTTTGTGAATGACTGATGTGAGGCAAGAGAGGTTTGGCAATCTTCTTTTTTTCTTTTCTTTTCTTTTTTTTCCCTGTAACTGTTTATTTATTTTGAGAGAGAGAGGGAGACCATAAGTGGGGGAGGCGTAGAAAGAGAGAATCCCAAGCAGCCTCTACCCTGACAGTGCAGAGCCCGTCTTGGGTCTCCATCCCACATGACCTCAGGAAGTCATGACCTGAGCCAAATCAAAGTTAATCAAGCTTAAACGATGGAGTCACTCAGGCACCCGGCCATTTTCTTTTCAAATTAATTTGTGCAGAGAAGATAGATGAGGACAGGAAATTTGTTAACTTTCTATTAAAATGCAGCGTTTAGTCATGACTTTAAGAAAAGTCAGTCAAATTTACATATTACAAAGGAGAAATTTAAAAACTATATAAGAAAATTCAACCATACATCTTCATCAAGTCCAAATGCCCAAGACCTGTCCTTTTCTCTATTTATTGTAAGGTCATACAATTACTCCTTATAAAACAAATGATCTTTTGTCAATGAATTCAGTGAAGCCATGAGCAAGGCCAATGAAAGCACATGTTAGATGCTGAGTCATTGACAGGTAAGATCTTTGTTGTTGAAGATGGTAGGTGATGGTGATTTAAGTAGGGTTGGGGGAAATGAAAAAGTTTAATCTTACTCTTTTGCTGTTCAAGGGCACCTGGGTCTAGATATTCCAGTGAATCACATCAGTATACCTTACGCTATATTGAATGCTAATGAAAATCATGGATAATAAAGAAATTAACAACAACAAAAACAGCAACAAAACACTCTCTTCATATTTCTAACAGGTTCTGGATATACTGGATTTCCTTGTCTATAAATCTTCCCTCTTTGGCCAAACAATCGAATCTTCATTTTTCAGACTTTACTCATTCATGATTAATTCAGATGAATAGCTGTTGTTCAGATATTTTTTATAAGAATAAAACCTCCCTAAAAGTAAAATTTATCAACTGAAAAAGCGAACAGCGCTCCAAAGTTTATCAAAAACTTTTGTGTCTCACTTCAGAGAAAAAGAAATATTATCTGAGTCACTAAACCAATAATTCATTTTAATATAAAGGGATTTTTGTAGCAGCTGTTACAATTTTAAGCAAGAAACACAGCAGAAAGCTAAAAAAATAAAGCAAAGGAACTAAATGCCCTCACAGTAGAAGCATTGTACTATTAATAGCAAGGCTCGGTTTACAAAAATTAGGGCTTTGATAAATCCACTGCTAAGTTGTTTGTATGAATAACTACTCTGTTTTGACAACTAACATAAGTCATTGGAAAAGCTCATTCTGCTTACGCCAATTGTGGATTTTTCCCCCCTGTCATTTTGGGTTGTTGACAGGAAAAAAAAAATGTGGCTACTAACAAATTCATCACGTAGGAATTTTGAGCCTTGGGCATATTCTGATCTCTTTCTTTTTTGCTTCCATGTTTTGGATACTGGTTGCAAAAACAGCCTCTATTCATCACCTGTCCCTACACATATGCCACTTGGACATGACATTGCAACTCTGCTCATCTAGTAGTGGACTTGCTTGCTCTACCCCTTGATTTGGACGAGAGAATGCAGGACAGCCATGAGATGTCCTTCTAAGCCTAGGCCTCTGGAGGCCTTTCGGGCTGCCACTCTCTCGGGATTTTGCTCACTTACCAAGGGGATAACACAGACCGGCCAGCTATAGGGTGAGAGACAACCATAGACAGCGCTGGTCCTCCCCGCCAAGGTCATCTGAGACCAGCCAGACCCAGTTGGTTCATCCCCTGAATGTGTCAGAATCAGCCAGGTAAGACCTACATGTGCTGAAACTTCCAAAGACTCTTGAGTCTCTTGAGGAAGGATAAAATGTAGTTTTACAATTCTAAGTTTCACGTTGGTGAGACGTAAATGGCTAACAAATAAAGAATCTTAAATAAGCCGCTGACTTTGATAGTGCTAAGTCTCTCATTTTTATATAACAAATATTTGTTAAAATCCACCAGTGCCCAGCACTCTGCAAGGTACTCTAGAGGAAATAAAAAATTGTGTGAGAACAAGCCTTTGACCCAAATTAACATAATTCTTTGAGGAGGACAAAACTGAATGCTTTAGGTATGCTTTAATCTTTATGCAGACTTCAACTTTTTCTGAACCATGGCAATTCCCTCATGGTGAATCTGAAACTCCACCAAGACTTTCTGACTTCCAATGATCTTTAGAAATATGCACATTAGAACAATCTCCTCATGGAAGGCTAATCTTAGAAAACAATATAGGCCATATATTAAGACTAAGCTAAAGTCATTGAAATAATTGATAAACATAACTGAAGTCTGTTTTAAAGTTACTGATCGGAAGTAAAACTTTATTACATTTCTTTTGCATCAAATATGAAAAAATTAAATAAATTACTGTAGGTTATTTTATTATTCAAACACTTTGATCTTTATGTTACTGTTATTTAAATGTTAGATATGATGCCATTCTTTTGGTTATCATTGCATCGGGGACTATAGTTCTCAGCATTAAAAGAATGTTGAGAGGGTAAAGTAAGACTGTTTTTCCAGGAAACTTCTTTCACACAACCAGAATTTGTAGATAAGCCCCTATGCCTGCCTACACAGATGCAAAGAGACCCACATCACGAGACTCTGGGTCATTCCACAACACTTTTGGTAGAACTGGAGACCTTCCAACCACCTTAAGAGTAAAAGAGTTAGTCTTACAAAAGCACTAACCTGCCCCACTAGAAAATATCCGTGATAGAAACTACCTACGTTAAGTTATGCTACTTTCAACCAGTAAGAAGAGTACAAGGGAAATAACACAATGCTAAGGAAGGAGGGAAATGGGCATGTGTCACAGAGGATAGATATCTGAACCAGGAATAAAAAATCCTCAGTTTAGCCCAACTCTCGTTTTCACCTACTGCGGAGCAAACTACAGAACATCTCTAGCCTTCAATGTGCCCAATTTTATGAGTTTTCTATAAGAACCACATGCAACAAAATCTAAAAGATTCCTAAGGTTCATAGGAAAGGACACAGATTATATAAACTCTTCTGAAGTAGATTCTTAAATTTCTGTACCATCCATCACCCCAAATCACAAAATGCTACATACAACACAGCAGAGTTTAAACTAATTAACTGAAACGTATTCCAAGTGAAATTTTTTTATCTTTTGGTTTCATTTAAAGTTGAGTATCATTTGCACATCCCCCCTCCCCCTCCCCCAGATATATATCTTGCTATATAACTAATCAGGCACAGGTGCTTGTTCTAAGGCCTAGGTTTAATCAGAAAAATGAACTGTGTTTTTGTTTTTGTTTTTGTTTTCTCATATGTATATTGTCTTTAACAATGCAACTGATTGTCTCACTCTCTTCAATATGCATTAAAACAGTCCAGATCAGGGGTGCCTGGGTGGCTCAGTCAGTTGAGTGTCCGACTTCAGCTCAGGTCATGATCTCGTGGTCTGTGAGTTTGAGCCCCGGGTCAGGCTCTGTGCTGACAGTTCAGAGCCTGGAACCTGCTTCAGATTCTGTGTCTCCCTCTCTCTCTGCTCCCCCCCGCCCCCACCCCCACTCATGCTCTGTCTCTCTCTCTGTCAAAAATAAATGAAACATTAAAAAACAAAAACAAGCAAACAAACAAACAAACAAAAAAAACAGTCCAGATCAGAGGTACCTGCGTGGCTGAGTCAGTTAAGTGTCAGACTGTTGATTTTGGCTCAGGTAATGATCTTATTCTCATGAGATCAAGCCCCTAATTGAGCTCCATGCTGGGTGTGGGGCCTGCTAAGATTCTCTCTTTCCTTCTTTCTGTGCCCCTCCCAATTCTCAAAAAAAAAAAAAAAATTCAGATCACTACCTTTTACATCTTTATCTTGTTACCATAAATCACATCTTCACTGTAACTAGGGTAAAGGTAGGGAATTTGAGAAAATGCTGAAGTTTTTGATAAAATGGTTAAAGGGTGATAAGTAGGAAACATGGGCAGGAGAAGATAAGTGTGTACAATTTAGAAGTGATCTTAGGAGGGGCGCCTGGGTGGCTCAGTCGGTTAAGCGGCCGACTTCGGCTCAGGTCATGATCTCACGGCCTGTGAGTTCCAGCCCCGCTTCGGGCTCTGTGCTGACAGCTCGGAGCCTGGAGTCTGCTTCCGATTCTGTGTCTCCCTCTCTCTCTGACCCTCCCCCATTCGCACTCTGTCTCTCTCTGTCTCAAAAATAAATAAACCTCAAAAAAAAAGTGATCTTAGGAAAATTCTGCACATTCCTAGAATGGTTGATTACTATGGCTATTTGAATATACGCATAACTTTTTTTTCCTCCAAATTATTCAGAATACCTTCTTTGCCCTTAGAGTTGTATTAAACTGCACAGGGATTTATTAAGAAAATAGTGTTAATTAAGTGAAGGACAGATAAGTGAGCAGAAACCTGGTTATACAGCATATATCGAACTTCTAGCATCTACTTCAGTATTATAACACATAGTTCCTAACAAAAGAGTCATTGTGGGATCATAAGGAATTTATTTTACTGAGTAGATTTGGTCTATGTAAAAGAAGAAAATTCTGATCTAATCACTCTATCATTTAAGGGACACAGTCTTTAAACCTTGGGAAAGAGCCCTGGATTTTATCCCTCAGAACTGAGAAAGTCACCCACACAGTAGATGTCCCGGAAGGAACCACACTTCTGTAGTTTCCAACTATTATAGTCACTCAAAGGTGCCCTAATAACCAGGGACTCTAAAGCATAGGATAAAATAGTTATTAATGTAGTCAACTCTACATAGCTATTTTCTAAAATGACTTCTGTACAGCACGCGATTCTTGTGGCTGCAGACATTTCAGGTATTGTGTGTGGTACATAGGAAGGACCTTTTCCTGAGTGCCATCTGCATTCTGGCATTTTTGAGGTCTTAACAAGAGCTTTTACAATGCAGGGGTGTGGTAAATTGACAGATTTTGTGCATTTCAGTGCTTTTTTCACAATGTTTGCGGTGTTCATCGCAATATAAGCTTTCAGGTTTAAAATGTGAACTAAAATTCATCTTGCTGTGCAAATTAAACAAGCCTAGCAGAAAAGTCTGAGGGGTAAACAGAAAACCTGACAGAGGTTTTCTATCCAAAGTAATGGGAAACAGGACTTAAATAATGATTTGACCTAACGGTAGGAGTCAGACAGTAAGAAGTACAGAAAAAATGTCCTGAAAAATGTCCATATACTCGTTCAATAGATCATGACAAGTGAAAGAATGCAATCAAAAAATCAAATTAAAAAAATTGTGTTAATATTGTGTTAAAGACATGTCAGTATAGGCTAAGTGGCTGTAACAAATAGACCCATGAAGGCCTTACATTTCTTTCTGCCTTAACAGTCCAGGCAGCTGTTCCTGGATGGTGAGCAGCTCTCCTTCACACAGGGACCCAGAGTTCCCGGCTGTCCTTCCATGTCACCATCCATGCCACGAAGGCTGGTCTATTGTGCCCAAGGCTTGGTGGCAGGGGAGAGACGAGGGTATAGGAAGGCACAAGCATTCAGTTATAAGTTCAAGCAGAAAAGCAGCACACGCTTTCTACTCTCATGCCATTAAGGACCCAGGCAAACGACTACACTGACTGCAAGAGAGGCTGGAAAATGTAGTCTTGTCATGTGTCCAGGAAGAGGTTTCACGTCTTTGATCATCTCTGCCACACACGTCAACAAATTAATATTGATGCAATCATGATAAAATGAGTGTTTCTAAAAAAAAAAAAAAAAAAAATGTTAGTCCATCAAAAAGAAGCCAAGACAACGATGAGCCCTAATTAGCACAATTTAACAATTATTGTCAGTCATTTGGCTGTCATCAAATATGCCAGGTGATGGACAAGAGAAGCAGCCATTTTAGAAACTTGGAGAGTATTTATGAATACTGCACCAGCGTGAACCAGAAGAGAAGGATTCTGCAGAGAAATGGGAGGAGAAGAAAATTCATGTCTTTAAGTCCCTGTACTTAGGCGTGTGCTTGAGTGCGTGACCTCTCCCAACCTCAGATTTCTCTTCTGTAAAATGGAACGAAACACACCGAATCTAAAATTGGTTCCAAGAGTGCTTTGTTTATCAAAATTGAAGCAAGAAAAAGTGTGTGAAAGCACTCTGTCAACAAGCCGCATAAACTCATATAAGGCAGTGCATAAAAATCTGATATTTTAAATGATTGTTATTAAAATTTTGAAAAAATAGTTGAATTGCCTCTGGTATTATTGATTACATGATTTAAAATTTTAACACAATCCCTTCCACACATATCCACCTCATAATAAATAGCTCTTTCTCTTTTGTTTTAAAAGTTACTAAAAGAAAATAAAATATTGGTATTTGCATTGATTTATTATTCATAGATCCTTTGAAAAAACAGTACATTAAATTTTTACTCCTAGCATTACAGCAACATTCTTAAACATTTTTGTTAATGCATCTCTGTCAGTAAAAAATTTTAAGTTTATAGTATATGTGTGTGGACACATTACTATATATCATATCATACTATATGATATTATATATCATAGTATATTTTATATGTAATAAGAAATAAAATTTTTAAACTGGTGAGGTAAAAATTAGAAAAATATTGTAAAAGTTCATTTTATTTATTAGGAATAGAGGAAATGAATATGTTTGTTCTCCCCAACATATTGTTAGCAGTTTTTATTATTTATATAATAGGAGAATTATGGTTAATATATATCATATATGATTAATAACATATTAGTATACTATATATAATTGATGTATGTAGATTATTAATTAGCACTTAACTATTGTATATGGGACTAGGTATGTTCTTAAATTTTATATTAAGAAAAAAAGAGTAAAGAAACAAAATATTGTATTAAGAAGCTTTTAACCTCTTCTTTTTACTTCACAATGAATAATCTTGTATATACTAGAAATATCAACCTATGCACGTTGTTACCTATAATTTTATACCCACATTATTAATATATTTTAATAAATACTACTTATATATATTATTAGAATATATAATAAGTAGTATATATTATTAATAATAATATTGGGGATTATGCTATTGAGTTTAATTCCTTCCTAAAATATTGGCTTAACCCTGTAGGATACAGATATTCAAAAATCTGGCTCTAAAGTTTTACGTTATTGTTAGTGGACGTGAAAAATTAAAAAGATAAAGTTACAATATATATTACACAATGATACACACAAAAACATATACACACACACTTCGGAGATGGTCCATTGTTATGGTAGTAGATATAAATCCATTAAATTAAATTCATTATCCATTATTCAATAAGATGATAATTTTCAACTAACATCACATCTCATTAGTCATCGTTGTTTTTCTCTCACAATGGTACTTCGAAAGACCTTCTACCAGTAATAGGAAAAAGTTAGTCATGTTTTTACTGTTCACTTTTTGCATTTCAGTATGATTTTTAAATGACAATTTCTTTTTTAAGACTGTTGTTGATTTTGGGAAGAATATCTTACGTTGAACTAGCCATTTTCACTTAAATCGGTGAAGACAATTTGTAGTTTGTGGCAATACTTTGAAAACAAATGAAAAGCAAAAGTAATTCTGTGGAATTCTGTAATAATTAAGAATATCTTGACCATTCATCAGACAGATTGAGTATCCCGGGCACCACGTCACTGCTGCATATAGGATATTGGACCAGGGAAGATCTTATATTTTACATTAAAAATCTTCAGCTTTTTTTTTTTTTAGTTTTAGAGTAAAAAAATAATTAGAAGTTTCATGTTTTTCTTCCTATATCATAATGGATGATTTTGCACATACTTGAGTCTGTCACTCTCACATTAAGTTACCAATAATTTTAATTCCCTCAGAAGAATGCTCAGATATCTTATTCTAGTATAAATTTGGATCACATATTGTAATAAAAAAGGAAAACCTTTATTAACTCTCAAATATTGCATGAAATAGAAAATCCATAAATTCAAGTAAGTACTGTTTTATATGTATCATAAAAGTACATGACTACTTAAACTCTGGATTTAGTATGTTTGCTGAAAAAATAGCTAACCTTGTAGAGAAACTTTTAACATTTTCTGAAGGGTTCCGGAGAGAAATGAAACTACTAAACAGACAATTTTATTTTAAAGTTGAGTGCTTGCCTGGGGAAAGAGAAGACATGGAAGAAACATATATGCATATTGAGATGTCTGAACTGCATGAAAACTTTTGATCTCTTCCTTGCCAAAAAAATCAGGATTCAAAACTACATTATGTATGAAAACCTGGAAAATATGCATTCATTCATTTGACTGTATTTTCATAAATCTGCAATCACAAGTGTTTAAATGATACACGTTTTCTACATCATATTTGTAGGAAATCCTAGCCAGGATATTTTACTCTTTATTTGGAAGAGAAAAATGGCTAGACTTACCTCACTAAAAGAGCTAAATATGGATGCCATGTTAAAAAAAAAAACAAAAAAAAACCACTTGGTAGAATATCCTGAGGTCTGTTTAAATGTATAGAATTTCTATCTTATCTTTCAGATAGATAGATAGATAGATGATAGATGATTGATAGATGATATAGATAGATACATGATAGATAGATGCTAGATAATAGATATAGATATGCATGTCCTTTTTATTCAAGAAAATTACTTTAAAAATCAAAATTGTTTTATAAAATATATTTTCAGGTGAAATATTAAACATTTAGAAATAAATACCTTAGCACAAAGGGCTTGCTCATTGCAATGACTAAGCAAGACTAGAATTATTTGGTTTTTGAGCAAAAACAGTAAGATGGGATTCTGCACAACTAGTCCAGGGTTTCTCCATCTCAGAGCTATTGACATTTTGGACCTGACACTTCTTCACCGTAGGCTTCTATCCTGGGCACTGTAGAATGTTTAGCAACATCTCTGTCTTCTTGTAACTAGATGCCAGTATTACACCCTACTCAACCCAATTCTAACAAATTAAAAATTTCTCTTGACATGGTGAAGTATTCTCACTGGGGCAAACTTTGCCCCTGGTTGAGACCCCTGGAACAGTAGAATAGTATGTCAGAGTACTTCACCCTCCACATTCGTTTGTCTACCACACGTGTACATAGACAGAGACAAAAAGGACATAGATCAAAGAGAACATCAATCTAATGGTTAACAACATAACAAAAACAAACCAAAAAAATAGCACATGAACCTACCTGCATACTCATGAAACACTACTCGCAATAAAATTTCTCCTGTGAGAGTGATAGAAACTTCTGATTTCCATCAGAAGAGGAAATAAAGCAAACAAACAAAGAAACCTTCAAACATTATCTCCTGGAAAGATCTATTGCTACCATAATAAATTGTTTTCATATCTCAAAATGTCCACTAGTTATATAGGGCGAAAACATAATTTTGCAGTGGACATAAAGGGGTGATGATACACATGCTTTCAAATGCCATGTAGCTGAATCTAGAATAAACTAAGTATTACCCATCTACTAAATAATTCATCCAAGGTATATCTAAGCAAAAGCATTTCACATCATTCCTTCTGGGTAAACTAACAAATAATAAATGTTTTGCAATATATGTTATAATAATCTGTCAACAACTGGCTAATTTTGAACCCCATTTGGTGACAGGCTACCTCTTCCGGAAAGTTCAAGATTCTGCACACCCAGTTACTTCTCAACTACAGCAGCTTCTTTCCTCACACCTTACTTAAGAAGAAAAATCTGTAGTCTGAATCAAGGGCAAAAAAGAGTTCTCAAGGGGTTAGAGTGAGACCACTATAGTAGGATATAAAACTTAGACGAGTAAATGGGAGTCAAAAGTTCACTTTCTCTGTGGGTTTATTTCTCTTTCCCTCACTTCAGCTACAAAATGAGCAGGAAAGGTTTTAAAGGGAAGCCCTGCTTTCAGCATCTTTAAGGGGAAGAGGACAAAGGGATCAAGCCCCCATGAGGTCCCGACCACACACCAGCTACCCCTTTATTGCTGACTCTCATACAGATTCATGAAGACTGCACACTCCCAAATGTCAATCTGTGATCAATAATTATAATGTTTGCTCTTAATTTTCAAAATCGCGACAAAACAAATGCTCGTGGACACTGGATCTTTCAGAACACAGGAAGAACTCAGCTGTTAAATGAGGCAGGACAGAAAGACAATGTCATCTTCTACATGCAATTGTATTTATTTGCTTGTTTATTTATTTATTTATTATTTATTTATTTATTTACTAAATGTTTATTTATGTTTGAGAGATAGAGACAGAGCGTGAGCAGGGGAGCAGAGAGGGAGACGTAGAATCTGAAGCAAGCTTCTGGCTCCGAGCTGTCAGCACAGATCCTGATCTGATGTTGGGCTCAAATTCACCAGCCATGAGATCATGACCTGAGCCAAAGTCGGACGCTCAACAGACTGAGCCACCCAGACGCCCCTGCATGCAATTTTAAAATTATGCTTCTGTATATTTCTTCATGCCTTCTCTTCTGTATCTTTCCCTTCCAATGCCATTTATCTTACACATACTCTCTTTCACTTAACTAATCAAACTATGGAGCTGAAGGAATTTTTTTAACAAAGGCTGCTCCTTTTTTGATCCATGTTTTTATCTCCCTATAGAACGTCCATTTTCCCTTAGCTGCCACCTCGATCAATGGCTTTGCCTTCACCCCGAGTAACCTGGTCATTCCTGGTAACTTGAACATTTCCACGGAATTTTTATTTCAAATAATGGCCTCTCGGTTCTTTTATCTCATTACCTCTAATGACCTTCTTGGCCACGCCACCTGAGCCGACATCAGGAATGGTCATAACGGTTTCTCCTCCACAATAACTCTCAAGCTTCCTTAGATCCTATGGTTCATAATTCCAGTAACATTCCTGAAAACACACAGTGAGCTAGTGCTTACTTAATGATCTGTGATAAAAGACATTGTGGTTCTTGATGATGAAGATGATGGCATCTATAATCCACTGTGGACCCATACTTCTATGAAATAAAATGAATTGTTAAAAACAAAGTTTAAAAATCTGCAAAGACAGTGTACAAGATAGCAATTTGTACTGTTAGTTTCAACAGATAGATTACCAATGTGCTATAACGTTTGTAAACCTTCACTCCCATTTTCTGTGTTTTTTCTTGCCATAACTGGTAACAAACAATTTGAAAACCAGAAACCAGTTTCTGTACTCCAGTTTGAATAAAATTACATTAACTCATCTTCCCTCTCCATCTTTTCTTTGCACTTATCTGGCAAATTCCGATTCCAGATGACCTGCCTTTTTTTCTATGATTCCAAAGACAATTGGAAATTGGAAGTTATCCCTCCCACTCCCAAAGACTTAACTTGTATTTTGGATCCTATTTGAATTTATCTTCTAAGAAATATTACACTATCATTTTCTTTTCCTTTCTGATTGTTCAATTTGTCATAATTATCTAGATCCTTCCCACTGTTTTTTTTTGACATGTTCCCAACATTGTCCATCCTAAAAAAATGGTTTCCTCCCTCTCTCTCTTCCCTTCATGATCAAACTTCTTTAAAAATTTGGCTTCCTCTACTTCTATGACTTCAGTACCCTAATTCCTAAACTCATTCCATTTGATTCCATTTCCACCGCTCAACCAAAATAGTTATTTCTAAGGTAACCGAAAATTTCCATTCTGACACTATCTATAAAGATTTCAGTAGTGTATGGTAATACTAATTTATTCTTTCTAAGAACTTTTTCCTTTGGGATTCTCTGCAAAACTACTGACCTGCTGATCTAGCTCTTTTAAATTTATTTCTTTGTAGAATAATTCACTTCTATCCAGATCATTAAATGCCAGGTTTTCTTCTGCCATTTTCCAAGCTATTTTTTTTTTATGCTTTATCTATACTTCCTAGCTATCTCATCAGTGTATATGGCTATTTGGCTAATAATACCCCCAAATGCTTGTGAATTCCAAATTTACTTTGTACTTAATCAATTCTAAAGCAAACCTTATTGTCACATTTTAATATATCTGATAAGAAAATGTGTCTTACAATAGATGGGGTTTCATACATTAATTGGCAGTCCATTTTTTCTCAGCGACATGAATAGTGTGCATCTTAAAATCCATGTTTTTTTTTAGAGTTGCTATAATACACTTATATCCCCCTTCTGAAATCCAGACCCATATAACTACTCATTATTTCCACTTGAATGTCTAGGGTAGTCTTCAATAAAAACCCGATTGTTGGAACACATTATATTCCATATGAATGATTAACCCTGGAGGTATATGACCTGGTGATCTAAGTAAATGTACTCAAACTCAACATGTTCAAAACTGATCGAATGATTTACTCTTTCTTCCATGTTCATCCACCTCCCAACTGCCTCAAAATATATGTATTTATCCAGTGTTCATTTGTTCAGCAAATGTAAACTTCACCTGTCCATTTACATAAACCAGAAACCTAAATGCCAGTCTATATTTCTATCTCCTCAAATCAGGCACCAAGTCCTTCTGAAATCATCACCTAAATATTTCTTTAATTATTTTACCTTTATCCATTTCCTCCAATCTTTTGTGGTGCAGATGACCATCATCCTACCTGGAACTTTGTGACGACCCTCTAAGTGCTTTGGCCACAGCTCTTTGACCTCCTTTCACATCTTTTCTCCTTCCCGTGGTCAGAGTATCACCCATGTTTAAAACACATTGGTGTCTTCCCATTGCTGGCGTCTTCCTGGCAGGCTTTGTATTTTCTGGCTATTTTCTTTTGATCAAGCCTCATTTTGCCTTTCACTCATCCTTATTCTCTAGATTTTATTCATTATATGCCCTGTATATAGTCCAGTTCCCAGCATATTGTAAATTCTATCTACTAAATACTTGTCTCAAAATGGCATTGGTCTAGAAAGTGCTCCCAATCTAAAAAAATGTGTAATTCTAAGACTGCCTTTAAAAAATACATATTGCATATTGTATTTACCAAATGGTATAGGCCTCCTTTAGAAGACATTTTTTACTCGTTTTATTTACTTGTTAAATTGTGTCTGTGCCTTGATTTTTTTTTAAAGTTTCCAATCCTTCATGATAGAAAATAAATACACAATTATTTTAATAACATTATATTTGTTTTAAATTAATTAATTTTATGATATGCTACCCTTTTGGAATAATAGCTTTAATTCTATAAATAGTTAAGTTATATTAAGACTTTACTGGTTTAATGGCGACTAGCAAGTGTTGCCCTGCCATATCTATATCCTCAGGTTTGTTTCCATTAGCATAACATTCTCACTAAATTAAGACCTATGTTAAGACTGAAGCAGTAAATTGACAGAGAGATAACTCAGATGGGTTCATTGGAATCATTTATTAAATCGCCATTGTAGTTTTCTATAAGAGAATACAAGAGAATGCTATTATTAACAGAGGTATGGCCTAAAATAAAATATGGATTTTATGCTTTACACACTGAGTATATTTTCAATTGACAACTTGTCATAGAAGAAAAGTTGAGCTTTCAAGATATTCAGTGTACTTTATTTATGTACACAGAGAGCAATTTACCAGTTGGCACAATATTCAAGAGTGTCTGTTTACCTGGGTCAGTATGTAATAAGGCATGGGAACGAATTGGTAGAAACTTGATAAATGCCATGTGCCACTGCATGCTTCAGTCTTACGTTATATAAAATGGAAACTACCTTCATAAAAGATTTTAAGCCTTTTTTTTCATCTATGAAAGTAGTCCTACTTATGATCTCCATATTAGAATTACCTGAAGGATTTGAAGATACGAAGTTGTTCTAGTAATAAACTAAATGACCTCTTCAGCCTACCTTTTGGCTAATGTCCATGATCATACTATTTTTCCTGAGGTGAAATCATCTATATAATGAAATTCCCTAGGTCCCTTGGACATAGGGTAATGAGAAGTATTTCTATACTTTTCTTTTTTTTTTTTTTTTCAACGTTTATTTATTTTTGGGACAGAGAGAGACAGAGCATGAACGGGGGAGGGGCAGAGAGAGAGGGAGACACAGAACCGGAAACAGGCTCCAGGCTCTGAGCCATCAGCCCAGAGCCTGATGCGGGGCTCGAACTCACGGACCGCGAGATCGTGACCTGGCTGAAGTCGGACGCTCAACCGACTGCGCCACCCAGGCGCCCCCTTTCTATACTTTTCAAATGCATCATGTTCACAAAGAGCATTAGCATTTAATCCTATGAAATTTTTCAATTTGTACACTTGTAACACACTACAATAATTCAAATTGTTTTATCCTCATAGCAACTTACATGAATTATATTTCAGAACATACTATAAACTACATTTTGAGTTTTTTAACTATAAATTTGATTAATTTTAACTGTTATTCATCAAGATCATCTATAAACTCTAATTATACCTATATCTTGCTGATCACATATGTATGAATATATTATTGAATAATCTATTTATTTCACTCCCCAAGTACTTTCACGTGAAATATACCTGAAAACAGACACATTTGTATTCCACTTTAATATAATATATAATTACTTCTATTTGATTTCCAGGAATAGATGAATAATTGGGACCTCATCTCTATATTTTTATATGCATTTGTTTTTATAAGTCCTAAATATTCATACAATAACTGACAGCTTCTGGAAGAGAAAGTCAAAATTGAAGAAAATGAAGGAAAGTAACAAACTTTGTTACAATTTATTTGGAGGTTGGGAGAAAGAGTTGAATGCCTCATTTTGGCTTTAGAATAAATCATTTATTTTTCTCTTATATTTACACAAAATTGCCTGGTTTCCAATGCTAGAATGCTGATAGTGTAATTCAATCAACATGTGATTCTAGGCCTCTTTCCCTTACTAGTTAGAATCTAAAAAACAAGCATAATGATTTTATTTTATTTTTTTTTTTAATTTTTTTTTCAACGTTTATTTATTTTTGGGACAGAGAGAGACAGAGCATGAACGGGGGAGGGGCAGAGAGAGAGGGAGACACAGAATCGGAAACAGGCTCCAGGCTCCGAGCCATCAGCCCAGAGCCCGACGCGGGGCTCGAACTCACAGACCGCGAGATCGTGACCTGGCTGAAGTCGGACGCTTAACCGACTGCGCCACCCAGGCGCCCCAATGATTTTATAGATTATAACATTACATATTGCATGTTATAAAAGATTATATCACTCTAAAGGTATAACTAACAGAAGTATAGTGAGGAAATTATTACTATTGGAAACAAAATATATTATTACTCCGGACCTAAACATCAACTTCATGGATACTGCATATAAGTGCAGAAAACTTTATGATATTAACAAGAACCTTTGAAAGACTACATTTTCTATTTATGTATATATATACATATATATGGAAGGTGAAAATTAATAAATAATGAGGGATTTCAAATTTATCTGAAGCGTGTTATTATTTTATTTATCAAAAGATCACAAGCTGAGTATTTAAAACTAGAAAACTAGGGTTTATGCAATGTTCATCAGACAATGCAAATCAGGTTTGAACGCATTTCTCTTTAACAATCAACCAGCTATTAATTTTATTCCTGATCCAACTTTTAGAAACTAATTTTTAATTGAAAATTTCTAAGCAAAAAGAACAAGCGTATTGGATGTGAGGACAATCCAGCCATGACTTCCATCACCCCATTGATAACCAGGGTTGATTTGACTGATCTGACTGGCTATGTGGGTGTCCCCTTCCTGCCTCAACACTCCGTGGGCACCTCTCCCAAAGCTGCATGCTAATTGGAAGAGGATGACCTTCTCTGACGGAGGAGGGCTGTTCTTTGATCGAGAATCTATGAGTAGCTGCGTTCCCTGCTATAATCTCCAAAAAAAACACCCTCTCAAATCCATTTATAGAACATAAGGTGGTCAAGTATCGAGGACCCCAGACACATCCATACATCCAAATGAGGTGCTGTGTGCGGCAGTCTGCCTTTCTTAACAAAAGGAGAGACAGACAGACAGACAGAGATAGAGAAAACAAATGTCTTGTACAGCATGGCAATATGTGAAAAATGTCTTTTATGCTTCTCTTGGTTTCTATTTCTTCTGAGAATACAGGCACTAATCTGAACTAGTGCAAAGGGTAATGAAGTGTTTTCTTATTATAGCCTTTGAAAATCTTTTTTATGCTCTTAAAGGAGTGAATTTTCATTTTCTGAGCCAGACAGTATTACTGCTACAAATTCTTACTAGTTAGATGTAAATTAAAGAAAATGGGCTCTGTAGAATGAAACCAATGACCTTGGCAAGGCCATTCCCATGAGCCACAAGGCTGTGTCTTTGACCCCTCTGTTTCACTTCAGAGAAGGCTTGCATTCAAACTGAGTTGTTTCTCTCAGACAGAGATTGGGAGTAGAGCCAGTTTCTGCCTCTGACATAGCACAGTCAGGCCATATGTAAGAATATGGCAGGAATTTCATTTCTAGATACTCTATCTCAAGGAGGAAGTTAGGCAATTGAAACAATATTGGTCTTCATCAAAGAAACTCATTTTCCCTACTTCATTTTTGGAAACAAAACACACTTTATATTGACGTATTGTGCCGATCTTTCATAAAGCCTATCATGCATCCCATAGCTAACCACAGAACTTAAGCCCATCGCACTTGAAGTAGGGTCATGTACTTTTTTCTTTTCCTCTGACATCGTCTTAACAGGCTCTGACAGCATAGACAATGCAGCAATGTTACTACAAAACCCTTCTAAATCTTCTAAATCCTGAAAAGTTACCTTTTAACATAACTTATTCACCATCTCAATTTTACTTCATTCTTTATCCTCTGACAGTTAATTGTTCTTTATAATGCATTTTGGAATTATCTATTAACCAAGCTCTAAAGACTACTTTTCAAAATAGTTAATGCACTTAAGATGCCTATGCCTATATTGTGACTGATTAGGGATCATGAACCTGAGAGCCACCACAGACCAAAAGATTCTTCCACACCCCCTGCCAATCAGCTTTTATGGATAATGAACCAAGCTCTGGGTATAGTAATATGGTCTTCAATTTAATCATATTGTTTCTATTTTCTATTGTATATCTCATAGATTTCGAGGGAAATGGTCCATAAAACTCTTATATAACAACTTCTTTAACTTGCAAACACTGGATGAATGTTAAAGTAATATTGATAAACACTTCTGCCTACAGTCATCTTTTTATAGAAACTTCACTGTATACAGTAAAATAGACTAATCTTCTGCATTCTTACTGATGGAAATGGGTCATCCTCCTATGCGACAAGGACCACTGCAATTACAAGCTTGCTTACCCATCCCTTCACCTTATATGGTAAATATTTAGATTGCATGGATCAATTAAGTCCCGCATATATATTACCTTATAGTATATGCCCAGGATGAAGGAAGGAACACATCTAGACAGGGGAGCACCCGCTCATTTTTAGATCCTGAATGACAGGTTAGTTAGGTTTGCTTGAAAGAGGCTTAAAAGGTCCAGCTCTAATATTCACCCATTGCAGAGTGACAAAGGCCATACTGCATCTCTAAGGTGTCTTCTTGGATTAAGAATGCAGCATTCCTGGGGATGTTGTTCCCCCAAGCAAGCTCCAAATCCCATTGGTATTGTTGCATCAGACAGCGTTTCCAAAACTGGTATGAAGCTCAGAGAAACACCAGGTAGAATGGGTGATAAAGGCAGAGTTGAAAAGTCAGAGGCTCTTGGGGAGAAGCAAGCTAGCATTTGTAGAGCCCATACTATGGTGCCACAAACTTTCCAAATATCTCCTGCGGGCCTTGGAATCAGCTATTTTGGTGAAATATTTCTTTCTGTATTTTGCAGTGCCTTTCAACCAAAAATGTGTATTTTTTTTTTTTTTTGGCAAGCATTTACCGTACGACTCACTGAAAGTTGGCCACTTGAAATGCAAACATGGAAAGGTAACTTACCCATAAGCAGTTTATAGAAAAAAAGGAAAAGAGACATCTTTTTTACATTTTTTAAAAAATAGACTGATTGATTTGAGAGAGAGAGACAGAATGTGAGCAGGCAAGGGGCGGAGAGAGAGGGAGACACAGAGCCTGAAGCAGGCTCCACACTCCAAGCTGTCAGCACAGAGCTCGACACTGGGACTTGAACTCACAGATGGCAAGATCATGATCTGAGTCGTGGTCCGGCACTTAACTGACTGAGCCATCCAGGTGCCCCAGGAAAAGTGACATCTAGGGAGGCAATGAGGGATATGAAACACAGGGCAGGTGACTCTACTATCCAGTAAATATCTCAATCAATGTGTGTCCCCCAGACCAGTGCCATTTATAAACTGTTAACTCATCCATAAATTAAGTGCAGACATTGAAATGAAGCATGAATAAGTTTATTTTAACTTTTAATGTATATTCATTTTTGAGACAGAAAGACACTCAGAAAGTGGGTGGGGAAGGGGCAGAGAGAGGGGGAGTCACATAATCTGAAGCGGGCTCCAGGCTCTGAGCTGTTAGCACAGAGCGTAACGCAGGGCTTGAACTTGTGAACCATGAGATCATGACCTGAGCTGAATTCAGATGCCTAACCAACTGAGCCACTCAGGTGCCTCTGAAGCAAAAGGAAGGCAAGAGTAGTTCAAACAGGGAAATAAATCGTCGTGTGAAAATGACATAGGAACCCAAAGTTTAATCCCCTTTCAAAATTATGACAATTTGTAAACATTCGAGTCAGGATTCAAACCCACCTTTAACAATCAAGTTTGTGCTTGTCCCACTTTGGTCAAAGTAGCCTACTGACATTGATGGGCCAATGGATCAATGATTCCCTCCCCTCCTGTAGAAGTGAGTTTAGAGTAGGTTCTGAACTGCTTTGTTTCTCTAGGACATAACTTAGTAGTCATGCTGCTTCTGTTGGGATAAAAATACAGTTTGAAAGGAAAAGATATGTTCAGGGGAAAAAAAAATCTCCAGAAAAAAGGAAAAAAAAAAAAAGACCTTTGCAACTGCTGAATTTCCCTGAAAGGCAGTTTCCGACACACTTGAAGAGTTTGTAAGTGGTTGTGTTGGTCACAGTACTTTTGACCACTCGAAGTATACATAAAGCAGAGAAACATTTCAGTTAATATGGCATAATAATGTATTTTTATGAATATAGTACTAATTCTTTGGGTCCAAAGGTTAATTTTCAATGTTGTTTTCAATCTCATGAAATTATACATGTTTTAAGGGAAAGTTGCCTGATCGTTTAGCTAGTGAAAATCATTATTTTAGACTCATAGGATGCTGTGTGTTTCAGAGTGTCACCTAAGCATTTTTTTTTTTTCCAGTGGGGTGGCAAGATGCCATTCAGATATAAAATCAATAAACTTGTAATAAACAAAATGTAACCTAATCGCTGATTTCACTTGGTCACACATTCAATAGCAAAGTCCTTATCAGAACCACATCGAACAGTACATAATTAATCCTGACTCCTGAAAGGCATGAAGCCATCATTAGCTGGGTATAGAAATATTCTACATCTGTAATCTAAGTCCCTGAATCAAGACAGAGACAGTTGTCTTCATTGTAGGGCAAGAGATTCCGTGTGAAGTAGAGTGAGGGCAACCAGGGAAAAATCCAGGCCTGGAATCAGGATCATAGCTCAGGAACTGGGTATTGAAGGAAGGAAGAACTGCAGCCCTTATTGAGATTATCATAAGAAAGGAGGGTTCCAGAGCTTCCGATGTCCATGGGGTTTGAGACTCAGGATCAGAGTAAGGACTTGGGTGAACTCGGAGTCGCCACGGAATGTGATCAAAATGGTTAGACTTGGATGCAATGCAACTTTATGTGATGTGGCTGGAGGAAGGACCCAGCCTGGTGATGGAAGTTCAGAATTCTGAACTGAATTCTGCAGAATGAAGAGACCAGAGCCTCTGCCCCCAATTTCTGTGGATGGGCTTTGCAAGGACGACTGTCCAGTGTACTGGTTCTCAAACTTGTGCCTGTGTCAGAATGAATAGGTGTGCTCGTTGAAAATGCAGTTCCCTGGCCGACACTAGAGAACCTAATTCATTCTGTCTAGAGGGAGCCCAGGAGCCTTTACTTTACCAAGACTCAAAAGTAATTCTGAAGGAAATTTCTGACAAGAAAGCATGACTTAGAAGGTAAAAATGAGCTAAAAGAAGTCGTAGAGGCCATCTCCAAATTGGTGGCTCCCAAAGCTGTAACAAATATAGAATCGAATACAATTTTTCTTGAGGGCACATATGGGAAGACAAAGTTTACCATTCATTAGCACCTCCCCTTATTTAGGTTATAACACAGAGACACCACATTATGATGCCTCTGAGTTTTAGAAGCTATTAAAAATTGCTAAAATTTATTTGAGGTTTTTCAACTCAATTAACTGTAAATAACAAATTATGTATATGATGTAAGGGAAAGGGAAGTTAAATTTAGAGTAAAAAAAAAAGGGGGGGAGCTTGGGTGACGCAGTCAGTTCAGTGTCCAACTTAGGCTCAGGTCACAATCTCACAGTTTGTGGGTTCGAGCCTCGCATTGGGCTCTGTGTTGACAGTTCAGAGCATGGAGCCTGCTTCAGATTCTGCGTCTCCCTCTCTCTCTGCCCCTCCCTAGCTTGCACTCTGTCTCTCTCTCTCTCTCTCAAAAATAAATGAACATTTAAAAAATTTAAAGTGAAAATAAATGGGGGGTTCAAATCCCATATTTTTCCTTAGAGAGTGTATCATGATTTACACGTTATTTAACTGCTCTACATGTCAGATTCCTTAGAGGGAAAATGGAAATATTGTACCTCTTGAAAATAATTAATGTTAAAAATTGGTAGCACAGGCATAAGCTTCTATTGCTATATATGGTACCTAAAAGCATTCCAAAATTTTTTTAATGGATTGATGAATGCAAGAAAAAGAAAAAAACATTAGGATGGGAGGGATGCCTTTTATGGAAACAAACGAAAGATTGACTAATGTGGTGTGTTAACTTTCAGTTTAGTGGCACTCATGATGGACCATTATTATTTCGGATTACCATTTTTTTCCCTTTTCTTCCATTTTTATTTTTCCCTAGCAGAATCACCAGTGTAACTTGTCTCCATTTTGTCCTGCTTTGCTTTCATCCCCCACGTAAACTGGGTGTAAATCCTTGAACGTACAATTTAAACATCACCAGAGTCACGTATCTTCTACGTCCAGTGCTGTTTAACAGGAAAGAAAACTTAACCCTTTTATGTGTCTTGAATTTTGAATATCTTTGCCATGTTCTTCGGGCCTGTTGCGAATCTCCAGAGTACGGACTGCAAGTAGTCCCAGTGAAGTTCCCAATTACTGGGGCTGTCTTCCATGTTAACCCTTCATTTGGCCTCATTTACAGGCATCGCTGGTTCATCTTGATTTCGCTGGGAGGGAGGCAGAACTGGCATTTTCCTTGTCACATTCCATTTATTTCCCAGCACATATTGCAGCATACATTAAGTTCATTTTCTGCAGAGTTGTTATTGAGGTGTACAACCACGCACAGTTGGATGGCCTTGTGCTCTGCAAATGGGACAGAGATGAATAAGGCAGACAAAAGGACGGCCATAGAAAAGGTGACTTTTCTAATCTGTAATACATATTTCACCCTGTTCAGATCCCCCAAGTTTTCCCCAGAACTAGAAAACACACTGTGACTGGTGGGTGGATGGCACTTTTTTTTTTATTTATAAGCGATTTCACATACATGATTTAATATTCATAACAACACTCGGACATAGGTAGGGATCCAATGTTCACTTTAGAGAGGCTGAAAACCCAGGTTCAGAAAGGTTATATAAATTGCACAAAGTCAACACAGCTAGTAAACCGCATGCAGAACCTATGTGAAATCTTAAGAGTATTATCTATCTCCCTCCCAACAGCAGGGTCGAAAGTAGATAAATAAAGAAAAGGAAATATTGCTTGGGTCTTCCATCACAGATTGCCTAATCAAAGATTGGTTGAAGGAAAGTAACAAGTTGAAAGTTCAAAATTAATGGAATGGCACTTTGCTTCCCTTTTGGCTATCAATTCTTGACTTCACAGTTACCTCAGATAACAGCTGTAGGCAGTCTCTGGCCTTGAAATCAATACCATTGACATACCATGAGGCCAAATCTCGGGTCTTTAACAGATTTTGTATACTTAGTTCTCAGTCATGTTGCTGAACTAATGTTTAATGGTGAAATTCCAAAAAGTTGTGTTTGGATTTGGTAGGTGTCTTAGTTTCTAGCTATGTGTTTGGATTTGATAGGTGTCTTAGTTTCTAGCTATGTGTTTGGATTTGGTAGGTGTCTTAGTTTCTAGTGTTCTACTCTGTCCTCTGAGGAGATTTTCCTTCAGTGTGACTTTTAGGACCACCCCTGAGTGGAGCCGGGGTGTGGCAGCCCTAGATTTATGGCTAGCTGTGACCCAGGCCCAGGTTTTTCCTTTGTCCATCATTCAGTCATAGGAACCTTCCGGGAAGCCATAGGTATGAATTGATGGAGAGGGATCAGTAGAAAAAGGAAGATTCTATTGTAATCTTGGCCCCTGTAGATGTAAAATACTCATATTTTTTGATGTTCTTAGGCCTGATTATGAATCCATAGTACAATGGATTGCTGCACCCTACCCGTCACAAAAGTACGACTTGTTGAGAATCTAAGGTCCCACACTTCCTTGTGGTCCCATGTCTGGGCATTCTGTCTCTACTAAGACCCAATTGAAATGGGGAATCGTTTAAGCTGTAAAAGACATAGCTTTGTTCCAGAACCCTACAGATCTCTGTTTTGGCTCCTGTATTAAAACTTGCAAGAGATTCCATATGGTATCCTTATCCACTGCATTGTATGTGTTATATGGTCTAATCAACACAGCAACTTGTGCCACAGTCTAGACGCAAAAGTAGTACTCATCTAAGTTGTGAAAAAGGGATAAGAACAATGTTACCAAATGCAATGTGGCATGTAGTATCTTCAAAATCCAAACGTGCCTCTTTAGTTGTAGAAGGTAAACAAGGAGCAACTTGTTTTTTCTCTTAGAAAGAATGCCTTTGCGTGCCTGGAAGTACTGTAACCCTCTAAACTTACCTTTAAATCTTTACAGAGTTTATCTCCTATGCTTTGGCATGCATATGTCTTATTAGGTAGCTAGACTGCATATCAGTTATTACTCACCATGCCTGGTTAGTAAGATGTCATCAATGGAGTTGATGCTGTATAGAATTTTAAGATGTTAAAATTCATTTTGGACCATAGTTTGACAAAGCGCAGGGATGTTAATATGGCCCCAGAGCAGGACAGAAAAATGGATTACTGTATTCCTATGTAAATTCAAACTGCTTTGTGGATATACAAGAATGTTTTTAGTAGACCAGTTACCAAGTGCCAGAGGTTATACTGATCACCATGAGATCATGACCTGAGCTGAAACTAAGAGTAAGGCACTTAACCAACTGAGCCACCCAGGAACCCCAAGACCAAATGTTTTTAAAAGTATTCTACTTTTGGAACACTTGCATAAACCAAATTTCACTTAGAAATTTAATGTACAGAGCAGGCAAAGGTGGAGCTTCTCAGGCCAAATTAGAGATAGGGCTGGCTTCACCCTGGCAGTTCCTTGGTGAAAACCTAAGGCTCTGAGAAATACAATTAGAAACCATGTCCTTGAAGGAACAAAGAAACAAAGATCCCTAATATAAGAAGGCCAAGAATAGCCAGCTACCCAGTTTATGAATCTTAAGAATTTCTTCTACCACATACCCTCTGGGTATTTATCTAGCCTCTGCATAAACAATTCTAGAAAGCTAATGTTCCTACATGGTTAAATTCCCTAACAATCCTTCATTCCAATGAGCCAATATTTAGATCAACACAATTTTCAACCTTAAGCAATGGTCCGAGAATGTTACTATGATACGGTACATGGAGTTGGTCCTTGCTATCTTTCAAAGTGATAAGGATACAAGTATTATGGATGCGATTTATAGTTTTGGAAGGTATGTATTAAATTGTGTCCTCTCCCCACAAAAAAATTAAATTGAAGTCCTAACCCCCAGTACCTGTGAATTTTGACCTTATATGAACATATGGTCTTTGCAGATTTAATCAAGATGAAGCCATACTGTAGTCAGAGGGCCCCTAATACAATATACCTGTTTCTTTATCGGAAGACAGCTCTGTAAGGGCATAGAGATAAAGGGAGAATACTGTGTGAAGATGAAGCAGAGATTAGAGCAAGGCATCTAAACACCAAGGGACACCAAGTCTCTCTGACCATTACCAGAAGCTAGGAGAAAGGCATGGGAGAGATTCACCCTCACAGTCCTTAGAAGGCACCCACATTACTGACCTTGGTTTTGAACTTTCAGCCTCTAGAACTGACTCAATTTGTGGTACTTTGTTATGGCAGCCTTAGGAAACTAATACAGAAAGTTAGTCTTTCTTTCTACCTTGGTATTTAAAAAAGTCAATTGAGGAATTATATCAAAGTGATTGAGACAGATTTGGAGCTGAAAAAAATTTGACTGAAATAGTATTTTTTTTTAACCTGTTAACTGCTGGATTTTGGACAAACACCTTAACTCTAAAAATCTCAAAATATGCCTTCTATTAATTTAGAATTATAATAATCGTGCCCACTTTTTAGAGCTCTGTGAGATTAAATGATTTAATGCATGTAATACAATTAACATATAGTTAGTACTCAATAAATATCAGTTATTACTATTATGATGATGATTATTATTACTATAAAACCTTTGTATTTCAAAGAAAGAATGGAGACATTTTATCTGGCATTGACTCACTACTCTATAAATATTTATTTAGCATCTTTTATGTCATCCAGGAACTACATTAGGAGTTTAAAGCACAAGGTACAACGACATCATATAACTGACATTAATAGAGATGATATTCTATTGAGAGAAACAGCAAATTTTAAGCCAATAAGTCGAAGGAAGAATTTCAGAAAAGTTCAGATACTAAAATCTGTGACAAAATAAAACCTCTGTGGGGTGACAGGGACAGACTGGGAATATGGAGAAGGCAACTACTTTAGAGAAAGTGGACTTTGAAGACTTGTCTGTCCTGAGAAAACTTTTTAAATTCATTAATGTCAATTTTCTTTAAAAAAAAAATGGTTTTGGGGCGCCTGGGTGGCGCAGTCGGTTAAGCGTCCGACATCAGCCAGGTCACGATCTCGCGGTCCGTGAGTTCGAGCCCCGCGTCGGGCTCTGGGCTGATGGCTCGGAGCCTGGAGCCTGTTTCCGATTCTGTGTCTCCCTCTCTCTCTGCCTCTCCCCCGTTCATGCTCTGTCTCTCTCTGTCCCCAAAATAAATAAAAAACGTCGAAAAAAAATTAAAAAAAAATGGTTTTGTGTATTTTTGAAAAACATGATTTGGGTAGTCATAGGCCCCAAATAGAAATAGGTCCTATTTGAAGCAAAGAAATGTAACCAGAAGAAGTAACTTTAAGGTGTAGGTAAGAAGGGGTGCATTAGGATGAGACAATAGGTAATAGAAGACAAAAATAAGTACATCAGCGGGGCTTCGAGTCCTTTCTTTCCCTCTGAGTAGGGAAACTGGCTTTGGTTTTGCTCGCTGAGTCTTTTCCATCCCACTGAGAAGAGTGCTGCTGTTTTTAGAATAGGAGGATTTGGCACCATTAAATTCAGAGATTGAGGAAGTGGCCAAAACAAAAAATCCATGTAGGTTTTTTCCATGAGAAAAAGAGTCAGAGAGGGTTAATGAGACTGCTGAGACTCTTGCCAAAGGTGGGAGTCACAGGGGCATGGATGTCACAGGTGCGCGTGGGAGAGTGGGACGTGGATGAGGTGAGGTGAAGGTAGATGCAGATTGAAAGGGTAAGGAAACTGGAATTTTTTTCCCCCAGGAGTATGAGCATTTAGAGAATGGGAAAGGAGGCAGATTTTAATAAGATTTGCAGTGAACTAAGTACTTCAACGTGTTTTGGACTTTTAAGAAAAGTAAGTAAAACCATGATTTATTTTGGGGGGGGTGTTTCTTTAAAGGCATCATAAACTTTGGGCAGGGGCCTCGAGGACCATAGCATCCCCAGGGTTACAAAAGCGTTATCAGTGCTTCGTCCAAAGACCACATTCCCATCCATCTGTTCAGTTGATGGTCTGAGTTCTCTGGATGTTCCAACGCTTCTGTTGATGCAAATAAATAAATAGATAGATAAATAAATAAATAAATAAATAAGTAAATAAAAGCCCCTTAGAATTTAAGAAATTCTATAGTTCGTCAAGTAAGTTTGGAATGCAATCTGTTTTCTTTGCGTTGCAGCATAGATGAATCAGTTACCTTTGAGCTGCTTCTGGCAATCCTTCGCACTTTAGGAGTTTCCAGTTTGTCCCATGAAACCCTTGTTTGAGTCTCTTGGATATCTGGCAGCCAGATAATCCTTTTCTCAGCCATGACTCCTATTTTTGCAGGGGAGTAGTTTCATCCTATACTCCAGACTATCCTGCACTCTAAGCCTGGGGCTACCTTGGACTTGGCTGATCGTTTCAAAACTTTGGCTCAATATCTTTTCATCAGTCTTCATTTTTGCTTGCCCTTGCTCATATGAAACTTCTAGAAAAACCTAAAATCCTCTGAGACTCCACGCAAAACTTGTACCTTCCCTGAGCTACATATTTGAAGCCCCATGCCTGATGTGCCCACCATTTTCCAGATTTGCTGACCATTGATCCTTGACATCTAGACTGAATATGCTGACTTCTTCCGGAACTTGGTCTCTAACTGCTGGCCCTCTCAAAGGGTCTCCAGCCTTATATACTTTTCCCTATGTCCTCAAAAGTGTTCTCTTAGTCTTAACACTTACGTACCAGTCCCATTTTCTTTACATATTCCATGCCGATGGCTCTGTCACGTGGTCTCCCCTAGCCCAAAGTGCTTGAGGAATACTGATTATGTATCGAAACACAACTGTACTAAATTAGAAATATGGAATGGAAAATAAAAAGTGATTTTTTCACACCCTCATTGATATCCAAAGAGCTTTAAAGATGAAAAAATAGACACTGTTATTTGTAAGTACTAAATCAACTTTAATGGAAAGCTGATATTTCTTACGCATGTCTATATCTTTATCACCCTACAAAAATTTCTATACTTAGAAAGTGATTGGCTATCGGGGAATGGAACTCATCAACTGGGATTAAAAAGCCCTCAAATTCTCAAGTCTGTTGGCTTACTGAACCAACTGAACAATTAACCATTAAATTATGCTTGAAATCCTCTTATGGTTTCCTACTCATAAGAACAAAGATTTTCATTGTAAAATATACTTACAAGTAAAGCATATATATCAGCAACACTGTCTTTTAACTCACACAGACAGCTCTTCAACATATTCTCTGATTACTTTGCTTTTTCCACCCTATTCCCTTTTACCTTTGTAAAACAGATTTCTCTTCTGAGCACGATATACCTCGTCTCAATATTTTTTTTCTGCGTGAATCTCATGTACCAATGATATGCATGGCTTTACTACAATATCCATTTATCCTTATTCTGTTCTATTCCCATCCCAGGCCCACCAGGTTTTTTGTTTATTTGTTTGTTTGTTTTTTACATTTCTTTGTTGTGTGTGTTTCAATGGATTTCTTTCCTGAAATCAGAGGTAAGATGAATGTGAAGCCATTGAAGTGTTCACGTATTGCAACATCTGTGTCCCCAGCCTTTGTCCAGAGCACACATCCATTGAGCCTCCTGTCATATAGGTAACCTTATTCCTTCTTGGTGCACTGATAGTAATTTGTACCTAACCTCATCAAATTTCCCACCTGGATCCAAGTTGGGAAGCGAAGACTCAGCGTCCGTCTTAACGCTGTCTGCAGAGGAATATGGTGAGAGACAGCTTGTGCTTTGACCTTGCTAGCTCTTTAGTAAATTACATGCAAGGGTAAAGAGGATGATTTTCTTGCTGATAAAACACATTCTTTAATCTCCTTTTTCCAACAATATATTTAATGACACCAGAGGGCTTATGCCCTCTGGTGCCTAATATAATAAATGCATAATTAAACACATAAAATTAAAAAAATTGCCTTTACAAAGAACATTATGTTTTATACAGGAAGAGGAGACTTCAGAATGGTATACAAATCTTTCTGTCCTGCAGGGAAACGCACCTGCAGCAGCATTACAAAACTATGGATGTCAGGAGGGACTTGTTCCCACTACTATATGTGAGATGCTTTACTTGTAATGCTGTTATAACAAACCCTACGCAAATGGTATAATTATTCCCATTTTACAGCAGGAACTCAGAACCAGGAAATGACTCACCAAGTTAGAAGTGGAATCTGGATTCAAAAAAAGTCTGGTTAGTCTAACAGCTCTTGTGTGGTTAAACTGCAGCCCACTATGCAATTCCTGCAAATAAAATGGCTATTACGGTTTTCATCTCTTTGAAAGCAAAGATACAGTGTCCCTTAGGGGTTTTAGATAAATAGGCAGGGTTTCTTAAAGTTACAATCATAGGGCATGAATTAGACATACTATTAAATATATGTGTACATATGTGTCTACACATTTATTACACATTCCACTATATATTTTAATATTATTTTATATATGTTTATATATATTTATAGTTTTATATATGTATATATGTTTATAATATAACTATATTGTATTAACATATGTTAATATTATGTCTTTGAAACCTATGCCTTATAATTGCAACTTTTGGAACTTTATTATACACTAAAATGTATTGTTCTTGTAGCTTCCTGACCTCATGACGTGGAGTCCTATTCAACAGACCCATTTTTCCTCAACCTAAACACAAGATATATATTAATGGGATTCATTTTTAAAAGTTTACTCCTATGATTCTCTGGGTGTGTTTCTTTGCTCTTTGTTTCTTCTTGCCTTTTTTATCTATTCATACGTTATCATCTTCACTTAAGCCTCTTGAGACATATGTATTTCAAAATTAACAGAACATTAAAGTTCTGTTTCACAAAGAAATGGGGGGATAAAAATACGGAAAGTATAAGGAAACCTACATATATGTGGCACTCCTGCCATCTTGTGGGTTTCCTGTGTTATCTATAGACCTCATTTACTTTTTCTTTTCATTTTTTAATCTAGGGTAGGGGTGATTTTTGATGGAGTATTTTGAATATTTTGGCTCAGCTCCTATACTGCCAATTATTTAAACCTAACATACTCAATAATAAACAAACAGAAAACAAAATGTAATTTATTCTCAAGTAGTTCAGAAAAATTATATCTACACCTATGTCTATAATCTATAGCTATACTAGGGCACCTGGGTGACTCAGTTGGTTAAACGTCTCTTGGTTTCTGCTCAGGTCGTGATCTCTCAGTTTCCGGAGTTCAAGCCCCACGTCAGGCTCTGCACTGTCACTACAGGACCTGCTTGGGATTCTCTTTCTCCCTCTCTCTCTGCCCCTCCTCCACTCATGCTGTCTCTGTCTCTCTCAAAGAAATAAATAGACTTTAAAAATAATACTCTATAGCTATACATACACCTGTATCTTATGCCAATACCTTTTCAAGAAAAAGACGAAAGCTAATGGCAAACGAATGGGGCAAAATGATAACAATAGATAAATTTGGGTAATATTCTATCCTTATTCTTGCAATTTTTCTTTGTTTCAAATTACTTGCCAATACACAATGTATCTCTCTTCTCTCTTTCTTTCTCTCTCTCTCTCTCTCTCTATCTCTCTCTCTCTCATCTTCACAGATACTAGTCCAGCAGTTACCCCTTCTCCCACTGTATTATCAGTCTTTCTTCATGTACTGAATTAGTTTGAAAAACCTCTCAATGCCCCCAACCCCCTCTTCTCAGCTATTGCATACTTTCTTATGGACCTTGCCAGAAAAAAATTCTTCTAGAGGAGAGTCTGTACTTGTTCCCATTTATTTCCCCCTCATTCTATCTTAGAACATTAACTTTAACATAATATAATTAATAATTAAAACCCAGCTCCTGATGTTCCTTTCTAACCTATCTTTCCAACTGTCTTCCCATCGAATTAATGGTAATTCCATTATCCCATTTGGCCAAAATCCTCTGCACATGTATTGTCTTCCTCTTTTTCTCGCAAAGCACATTAATCTATCAGCAGGCTTTATAAGTTCTAAAATCATATATCTATATCTGTATCTATATCATCTATATCTATCTAGAACCTTGACCATTCAACTCCTCCACTACAACCTGATTCAACCACCGACCCCTTGGGTTACTTTAATTTTTTTTTTTAACGTTTATTTATTTTCGGGACAGAGAGAGACAGAGCATGAACAGGGGAGGGGCAGAGAGAGAGGGAGACACAGAATCGGAAACAGGCTCCAGGCTCTGAGCCATCAGCCCAGAGGGGCTCGAACTCGCGGACCGCGAGATCGTGACCTGGCTGAAGTCGGACGCTTAACCGACTGCGCCACCCAGGCGCCCCACTTCCATAGCCTTCTAATGGGTCAGTTAAGCGTGGGTGGCTCAGTCAGTTGAGTGTACAACTTTGGTTCAGGTCGTGATCTCAAGGCTCGTGAGTTCGAGTCTCACGTTGGGCTCTGTGCTGAGACCTCAGAGCCTGGAGACTGCTTCAGATTCTGTGTCTTCCTCTCTCTCTTTGCCCCTCCCCCTCTCCTGTTCTGTCTTTCTCTCTCAAAAATAAATAAACATTAAAAAAATTAATGGGTCAACCAATCTCAATTCTTGATTCTCTGGAATGTGATCTCAGTACCGTATCCTGAACAATTATTTTAAGTAAGTAAGACCAAATCATCACTCTATTCAATACCTATAATAGCTTCAATTTTGAGGTCCCAAAGTCCTTACAAAAGCCTAGAAAGCCCTTTAGAATCTGTCCGCCCCTCTAGCACTCTTCCCTGGGCACACCCTGACCGTCACCTCTTACCTGATGACTTTAACTCTTGTACAGAGACTCCTCTCTTCCAGCCTCCCTAGTTGCCTCACTGTCCTTCAATCATACCAGCATGCCCCTGCCTTGGTACCTTTGGACTTCCTTTATTTTCCTTCAATTTTTCTTTCCTAAAGATTTGCACACATGAACATTTTTCATAATTTTGTAAAAATTTATTTTGCAAGAGAGAGAGAGAGAGAACAGGGGAGGGGGAGAGAGAGAGGGAGAGAGAAAATCCCAAGCAGTTTCTGCACATCAGCACTGAGCCTGACTCGGGGGTTGAACTCAGGAACCATAAGATCATGACCTGAACTGAGACCAAGAGTTGGATGCTTCACCACTGAGCCACCCAGGCGCTCCTACAGATGAACGTTTTTTAAACTTTACTCAAATATCACCTTTGTGGTGGTCAAGTTCAAATTCATGACACTGCATCATACACTCCACGTGCTCCTTGTTTCCCCTCCTTTTTTTCCCATCATAATATTCCAATACAGGCTATATGTTTCTTTATATCTATTTGCCCATTGAGGATATAACCTTTCTGTGTGCCAGGACTTTGTCTTTCTGGTTAGCCCAGAACAGTGGCTGGCTCATTGAAAGTGATCGATAAATATATCCACAAAGAGTAACTGAATCCTTTTTTAAAAACAATCGTCCAAGTTGCTTTTTCTGATGATTGAAATTAAAATAAGTAACTGTACAAACTGTACATTTGTATAGTTGATTAAAAGGAGATCCATATGCTGAAAAAAAGATGTAACAAATACATGTGTTTGTGTTATTTTTCTCACAAAACTTAAACTTATCAATTCTTCTCTCTTTGAGGTATGAAGCCTCTATAAGCCTCTTGGCTACTTTTACAACCCAGGACTGTCCTTTTCAAAGGACCTGGGGGTCATGCTTTTGAAATACAATCATCAAGGAAGATAGAGCCTCTATTTGCCAGTGTGTAAGAGGGTAGAAACTTAACTTTAAAGAATAACCTACTCCAAGTTGTAAAAAGATACCTTGTAAAGATAGAAGAAAGTTTACTTTATTTTGGGTAAAGCCAGTTAGTAAACTAAGATGCCCTAATATCCCGCCTGCAACCCAGGCTTTGTCTCATAAGAGCTGATTATCAGGACTTGATCTTTCCTCTGTCTCAGGTTGCTGGCGATAGTGTTGGAATGAAATCAATTTCTTTATTCATCTTATTACAGTCTTTGGAAAAGGGTGGCTCACCAGAAGACACTCCTGGGATCTACTTAACAAATGTTAATTTAACAAAGTTATAGCACGGGTCCATTAAAAAAAACTGGCTTAAAATATGTTTTTCTGAAATTGATATAAATGCTCATTTTTCATAGAAATGAAAATCATTTAGCCCCATATTCCATAACCAATATATGAAATCTGGAAAGTGCTAAATTATATGCAGCTATGTTGAAGAAAGGTTTTTCCAAGCCTTTCATTTTTAAATTTGGCACTTAATGAATTTGGTCCTACAGAAATGAATTTTCTAACTCATTCTCATCAAATTATTGGTGAAGGTTTTGTGAAGGCAGAAAGTACATGGATTGTGTATGAAACCTCACTGACAGCTGGAAAATTGAGTAGTTCAGACACTGTTATCCCACTTTTTTGCTCTCTCTCCTACTTTTTCATCCATCTTCAATATAAACTCCACTGGGACTCTTAAAGATTTTTTCAATTATGTATTTATCTCAGAGACTATCCCTCTAGCCCTGTAATCTCCACTTCCTTTTATATCACATTCACTTTCATTCAACTATTTGATTTTCATGCTCAAATTCTCTGAAGTGAATGGTTTCTTCATATTTCATGATGTGATGCTGTACCAGTGTATTCACAACCTAAAATTAAATTTTCCATTTTAACTCTATAACACTGTAAGTGCCCAGATAATCTTCCGTCTATTATTCTTTCTTATTCCCTTAAGGTATTAATCATTTTCAACTGTCCATTCCTCCCAGCTTTCTCTATTAGATTTTTATTGTGATTTGTTTATTAACTTGCTATTGGCCATAAATTAATTTAATATTGCTTTCACAGGAAGAGGCAAGAAGGGACAAAGATGTAGCATTTAAAATCAGTAGACTTAGTTTGTTACTGATGTGGATACAAAAAGAATATGCAGGAAAAAAATGTTTTCTACTTATTTTGTGTTATTATGTTTAGACCTGGAAGTGAGAGTTTTCAGTCATGTAACTTATTACCTATCACCTTGGAGATCTGACTCCACCAACTTTTCGTTATTTCTGCCACTTGCAGATTTGAAGTGGCAGGAGGTCTTTAAAACGGACAAGAGGATTTAAAAAAAAAAAAAAAAGATTGGTGTTTTGTGTCACACAGCCAGGTCATTTGTGCTTTCTGTGTCTTTGAGCTATTTTACAACTCTGTAAATTGTAAAAAACTGATAATAATACAAATGAGTTTTGTCCACAGAAATGCTAAGCATTTGTGTCCAGTAGAATGCAATTGATTATTGCTTTGTGGATAGACCATTTTTTTGCATACATTTGCAAATCTATTTAAGCATTCTCTCACTGAATACAAATGTGTGAATTTTTAAATTTTGTTTGAACTAATTTGTAACCTCTTACTGATTTCCTTATTAACTCATGAATTGAATTAAATCACTGACGGGTTCATTTCATATTTGTATGATATTCATCATATTGCCCTCTTTTTAAACTTATTCTTGAAACAACAGTAAAGAAAAGCAGTTCATTGCCTAATGTTAAGTCACATGACTTTGACCTAAGAAACATGCTAGCCAGGCACTAGGTTTATAACCTCCTCCATGATTCAAGTATTAAGGTTCCCTTCTCCTACTGTTCTCTGGGCCGAAAGGTAAGGAGATGTCAACCCTATTACTGTTATGGGGAATAATTCCAATAACGTTCAATATTTAGAGTGTGTATGTGTGTACATGTGCACATGCTTTAAGACGATATCGGAAATCAGCCTTCTTTATGTAGCTGCAATGTTCAGCCAGAAAATTTGGAGCCAGCCCAATCTCCAGACTTTGGAGGCTGCTTGAATCCCATTGAGAGCTAATGTAAGCGTCTTCCAACAAAAATGCAATGTTACTGACAGTGCTAGAATTCATTATAGCTTACTTTACAGCAATTAACATTATACAGATTCATATTTAGTTTTTATAACATTAATTCCATTATTCATGTCGATAATGTCTATTGCAGAAGCTATACAAATACATATCACTCCCCCAGACTTTAAAAAAAAAAAAAAAAAAAGACCTAACTTCCCAAAGCAACAGAATGGTTGTCAAACTAACATTTAACATTTTTATTTTTCATAAAGATATTTGCTTTGACTCTTTTTCTTGTATTCTTTTTTTAAAAATATACATCCAAATTAATTAGCATATAGTACAATAATGTTTTCAGGAGTAGATTCTGGTAATTCATCCCCTGTGTATAACACCCAGTGCTCAACCAACACATTTCTTTCTTACACATTGATTCTTTTTATAAAGTTAATAAAATACTTTCATTTAGCAGGTGAAGAATGTTATCAAGAAACCATCCTGTCCTTTTTCCTTTGCTCTATGACCTCTCCCACTACGTTAAATCTCTGTTTTTCAATTCTGCCTTATAAACATCTCATAAAAACTACACATTCTCTCCATTCCCTGCCACTGGAATAAATCTGGCCACCTGGACTTTATTATCTGGTTTCCTATAAACACCTCTCTTACTCTTCATCTCCTTTTTCTGATGATTTTATAAGTTCTAGTCTTCTTTTTTTTTTAATTTTTTAATGTGTTTTTTTAATTTATTTTTGAGACAGAGAGAGACAGAGCATGAGCAGGGGAGGGGCAGAGAGAGAGGGAGACACAGAATCCAAAGCAGGCTCCAGGCTCTGAGCTGTCAGCGCAGAGCCCGATGCGGGGCTCGAACTCACAGACCGTGAGATCATGACCTGAGCCAAAGTCGGATGCTCAACCGACTGAGCCACCCAGGCGCCCAGGTTCTAGTCTTCTAAAACACATGGTCCAGACTCTTCGTGTTACATATAAGATCCGTCTTGTCCTCTCCTCCAACTATTTTCTAAATTTCGTCTAATGTACCCATTAGATTTTAGAGCATCTCCCACCCAATTCACATTGCAGCCACTTTCAGAACAACCAGATCAAGACATGATGCTCATCTTATACTGCAATCTTCATACACTGATAAACTAAACAGTCTCAATGTTTACTTCAAGTATCTCCAATTTTTTTTTTTTTTTCTTATCTTATTACTTTACTTACCCTTCCCCAGAGGTTCTCACACCTGATGTGTCACCTTGGTCCTCTAGGAAGCAAATGTTAAAAAGAAGTTAGAAGTAAAACCTGTAAGGGGTGCCTGGGTGGCTCAGTTGGTTAAGTGTCCGACTTCGGCTCAGGTCATGATCTTACGGTTTGCGAGCTCGAGCCCCGCGTCGGGCTCTGTGCTGACAGCTCGGAGCCTGGAGCCTGCTTCCGATTCTGTGCCTCCCTCTCTCTCTGCCCCTCCCCTGCTCATGCTCTGTCTCTCTCTGTCTCTCATTAATAAATAAACGTTAAAAATTAAAAAAAAAACAAAAAAACAACAACAGAAGGAACACCCGTGAAAGCTAAAAGGAGCAGGAAGCAGAACAGGCCATATAAAGGCACCAGAACGCAATGGAGATCAGAAACCTGTGAGAGGGAAGGAGAAGGAAGATGATCGTACAAGGGAATCTCAGACTGTGATCCAGACCTGACAGCATATGAGACAACCCTTTGAGAAACTGCAGAGCAAAGATTACCCATTGTAGAATTTCTGTATTGAATAAAAATGGCCAACCCATCCCTCCACCACACCTAGTCTGGACTTGGGCTGCTCAGGTGAAGTGTGGTTGGCTTAAAAACTGAGGTACGTCCCAAGGCTGTCAATGTTGTCAATGTTGAAGCCGAAGAGCAAATTCTTTGTTGAAAAAAGACTCCACCAGCACACGTCCTGAGACCGTACCCGGCCAGCCCAAGACTTCTGTACTGTGTGATTTGGTACATTAAAAAAAATGTTCTCCTATGTTGATCTGGCATGGCATTTTGTCTGGCTCATCTAGAGACGTATCTCTTAAGTCTGTAGATAGGTTTTACTCATACTATCCCTATAAATTGGACGCTCTCTCAATTTCATAGCTTTTATTCACTTGAATGGTTACCTGTTTAACACTGACACACCAAAAGTCAACCTTTGGGATGATCACATGAGCACTCTGGTGTGAAACTAAGTCGAACTATCCGCCGGTCACCTTCCACGAGAAACTGAAATTAATTCAATGAAAAATACATCTCTGGTAGCCCTATGTGGTAGAGTGGAACAGAGTTCACACGATTCACTACCCATCACTACATATTTTTATTCCAGAGCCCCTCTGTATGGAAATATTATACCTCACATCCACTGACAAACTTAGATATATGACTTACTTTAGCAGATGAAATATGACAGGAAGTGACATGAAGTACTTCTGAAGAAATGCCTCCGAAGCTATCAAAGTTTAACTATTACTCCTTATATATTTTTTCTCTTCTGCAAGACTACAATGATAGGGACTCAGATAGGGGCTGTCTAAAAATAAAATTTAAGAAAAGATGGAAAAGACGAATAACAAAGAAATCATGTATAAGTGTCTCACAACACACAGTGTGAGGTAAAAAATAAACCTTTGTTATTTTAAAGCCATTGAATTTTTCTGAGCTGTTTGCTACTGAAGAATACCCCAGCCTGAGAAGATTGATGCGCTTTGCATTCACTGGTCAACGTTGGGGTTTCAGTATGGTGGGAGCCGGGGTTTGTATTCTGGGGCTAGTTTCTTGATATCCCATGTCTCTTCAGTAAAACAGAATAAGACTTACTTTGTTTGGCTCAAACTCCATGTGTTGTCATAAACAGATGAGTTCAAACATGTAAGAAGAAGATTCCAGAAGGATCCTTGGAACATAACGGAAGCTTCCAAGATGCTGTCAGGTGCCACGGTGTCCACCAATGCTATTGGTTCTATCCCTGATCTTCCTATCACTACCACAGCCCAATCAAAGACATTGGCTCGATCCTAATTTCCCAATTCTATCACTTACTAAATTTAGCATCTGGCATAATTTCTTTAAACATTTGAGCCTCGGTTTTCCCACATAAATTACTTCATATACATAAGTGTTTTATTAAATATTTAGATGACAGTGAGTATATCAGACTCCTCTGGTGACCACCAGAGTCATTTTCCAAATGGGTTCATTTTCCAAATATTTTGATAAAGCAGTGGCTTCGTTTTGTTATTAACCTCTAATGATCATATGTAGTGTTTTTTTTTATTGTTCCCCCCCCTTTACTCTTAGACTGATAAAGGCAATCTGAACACTCTCAAACCTTTCAGTTCACCTTTTTGGATATCCTAATATTTTATTTTCATACGTTTTCATGTATTTCTTGCTCTAAACAGAGGTCTAAATAAATCGTTTTAAATATCAACCTATCTGGTAGAAAGGAAATTCTACAAAGTTGTATGTTAATTTGGCAAACACTTGAAAGTATCTGAATGGTCATAAGTTATGGCGCTTCAAGGAAAACTCTTTCTGGAAGCTATTCTTTCTACTGTCATATTTTCAAGGCTGGAGAATAATACTCTGTTTCATTTCTTTTACCAGGAATAGTTAAATAAAAAGACAACCTTTGTTTCTTAGAAATCCTATAAATTTTATTTCCTTAATTTTTCGATGTCTATGTATACTTTCCACATAAAGCGTCTTTCATCATCTGTGCATGACCTTGATATTCATTGCAACCTACTTTCCTGAATTCCACACAGGTTACAAATACATTGTTACCAAAAACAAAGCGGAACAAAACAAAACCATATTTTTCAACATGACATCATTCATCAGCGAGAGAAAACAAAGTACAAAGTCTGATGTGAAGTTAGCTTTTCTGATACTCTTGTGTCTCTTCATATCATATAAATCTTTTGCCCTTTAAGTTAGCTTCTATGCTAGGCTTTTTAGATGTTAAATGTTAAATATTTTCCCATTATTCTCTGACTTTCTGGCCTCCTTGACTTCAATTTCTCTTCAAATTCATCTACACTCTACTAATGTCAAAGTTACCTTCATAAGAATTAGAATTAATTATTACACTTTCCTGAGTTCAACCTCCATAGACCCGCTAACATTAACAGGCTAAAGGTAATAGTACTTCACAAGAGCTATTTGTGAAAAGCTTTCATGAAGTTGCCGTTTCATTTGATTCCTGTGATGCCATCTACTTCTGCTTATTCCTTAGATCCTTCTCGATTCCTTTCCTTAGACCTTTAAATATGGAAAGTGCATTCTCCACAATTTTGTCCTTTCTGTCTGCCCTCCAGCTTTTGTACTTTTCCCGTAGAAATCTCAACTGCTCACCAGCTCTTTGGGGTTAAGCTTGTCTACAGCCCTAAACATTTTCCCGGGTGTCACTTCTGTGTTTTTTTAATGATCTGGCCAGTATGTCCTCATGAATGGTCTAAAAGTGCCTCATATTAATTGTGTTGAAAAGAAAAGTGGCAGAGCACCTGAGTGGCTCAGCATGTGACTCCTGATTTCGGTGCAGGTCATGATTTCACGACTCTGAGATCAAGCCCCACGTGGGGCTTTGTCCCGGGTGCGGAGCCTGCTTAAGATTCTCTCTCTCCTTCTCCCTCTTCTGCCCCACATCCTCTCTCTAAAAAAAAAAAGAAAGAAAGAAAGAAAGGAAAAGACAAAAGAAAGAAACAAAGAAAACGTGCTTCCCATGTACCATCCTCTTCACCCATTGCCCCACCAAAAATATCATCTTCTTTTCCTGCTTTCCTTGGATCCATTATTGGCATTATTGGCACCATTAGTGTCTTCAGACATATATTTAAAATTTTATTGAATTGTGGAATTGGAAGAAATCTTACTATCCAAGCCATCTCTCAGAATGCCTACATTTCCTCAACAAAATTGACTTCTGTCCAAAGTATCTGTGAACTCAGCAATTATAGGTTAAATTGTGTGTTTATGTATTTTCTCAGTACGACATTTCAAGCTTTGCCATGAAAGAGAGTTAAAGCCAATGGACTAGACTCATCCTTTTCTTTTTTTCTTCACTATCTTTCTTTTTTTTTTTTTTTTTTATTCAATTATTTCCAAATTCTGTCAATTCATTCTCCCCGGTATTCCTCAAATGCAAACCTTTTCCTTTTCCTTTTCCTTTTACACCATCCTCAATTTTAGCCATATTCCTGGATATTCCCTCTGTACTACTGCCGCGCTAATTCGCATATAAGAGAAAGAGACCTTGGGGTGCCTGGGTGGCTCAGTTGGTTAAGTGTCCAACTTTGGCTCAGGTCATGATCTCACGGTCTGTGAGTTCAAGCCCCACGTCGGGCTCTGTGCTGACAGCTCAGAGTCCAGAGCCTGTTTCAGATACTGTGTTTCCCTCTCTCTCTGACCCTCCCCCATTCATGCTCTGTCTTTCTCAGTCTCAAAAATAAACATTATTTTTTTTTAAATAAAATAAAAATTAAATAAAGAGACCTAGTCAATGAACATTCAGGACAACAATCCGAGATGCTGGAGAGAGAGAAGCTCACAGAATTTTCTTCCTAGTGGTATTAGTTTCTTATTGCTGCTATAAAAAATTACCATACGTTGTGCCTTAAGACATATTTGTTATTGTACATAAAAGTGTACAATAGGTCAGAAGTTCTAAATTCAATATGTTTTTTTTACAGAGGCTTTTTGGGAGAATCCATTTATTTGCTTTTCCAGCTTCTAGAGGCTGCCTACAGCCTCAGCTTATGGTCTCTTCCTTCACCTTCAGAGCCAGCAATGTAACATCTTCAAATATTCAACTTTCTCTGTGTGTGTGTGTGTGTGTGTGTGTGTGTGTGACTCCCTCTGTTTCTCTCTGTCTCTATCTTACTCACAGGCTTCCTATAAATTCCAAGTTGGTGAGAAGATATGACGTGAAAATGCTGTGATCTAGGCTAAGAAACTGGAGGCTGTATCTAAGAGATGGCAGAATTCACCGCCAGGGGTTTTTATGAGCCTAACAGGACTCTGTTTAAGGTGATTTTTCTAACACCTTAATTAATTTCTACTATTAATTCCTGGACCAGAACTTTTCCTATGTCCCAGTCTCCCAGAAGAAACTCTTATAGCCACATAGATTTGTTATCATTTTCACCAGAACTTTCTGGATATCCTCTTGTCTAATTGGGGATGCTGTATATGGTCTCTTCTTTCACTTTTGAGTAGATTTTAATTCCCTCTAGAATTTAGATATTTGTTTTAATATCATTCGTCTAAGTTTCAATTTTTTCTCATATCTGGGGGCAGAGCTCAGAAATCCAGACTTCTGGAAAAGCCTTGATAACTGTAATAGTCCCTTAATTCACTTTTCCGTCTTCAGTATCTCCCCAATCTTTGCCTCTTTCATGTTTCTGCTTGTTTAAACTGCTTTGATAAAATGTTTCATGTCTCTTTCTTAGGAACAATTAAGGGTTTCCTACAGCCTCCCAAATGATATATAAACTCCCTGTCATTGAATTCAGGACCCTCTACGATCTGTCCTCAAAACTAACTTTAGAGATTTAACTTACGTTTTTCTCTATACAGGGCTTACTTCTCACAAGGGAGATACAGCACATTTTTAACTTCTGCTCGTCATTTAGTTCGTATGTGTAGAAGTACCATTTGAAAACCGTGTACAATCAATTGTATGAGGTAAGAGTCACTGCACCGTGAAATGGGGTCTCCTCATTACCCATAATAATTTCTGCTCATGAAGTTCGATAGGCTGACCATAAATAAGGTATTCAGGTGGTGTGTATTTCTTTGGCTATGGGAATCAGGAACATACATTTATAAGCTCATGTAGCTTTCATCAGTGACTCGTTCCTTCCATACGAACCTTTGCGGTCAGGTGACAGGTCAATGCCACATAACACAGTAACCTGAAAAAATGCCTTCAGATTCTTCAAAAAGAATAAACTGCTCTCCAGAGGTCATTTTAAATGTGGCCTAAATATTTCTATTCACATTTTGCAAGTGGTCACTCCTAAAAATAATCGACCTTGCTGGAAATTTTCATTGCTTCAAAAGGTGAAGCGATGGTAGAACTTTCTATTGTATCATTATATGACACTTGGACAAGAGCTCATCTCTTTCTTTCTTTCTTTCTTTCTCTTTCTTTCTTTTACTTTCTTCAAGAGAGAGAAAGGGAGAGTGAGAGCACACATACACACACACATGCACACACACACGAGCAGGGGAGGAACAGAGAGAGAGGGAAAGAGAATGCCAAGCAGGCTTAACATGGTCAGCAGGGAACCCGAGGTGGGACCTGATCTCACGAATCCTGAGATCATGACCTGAGCCAAAATCAGACACTGAGTCAGTCGCTTAACTGACTGAGCCACCCAGGCACCCAAGAGCTCATCTCTGAGATCAAATTCTTTGGCTGTTCTCTGAAAATGCTTATATGTGCAATAGATCTATAAATAAAAGCATTAGGTTTATTTTTCCCTCATGCTGTTCATAGATCATAGTACAAACTGCCAACATGTCATTTATGTCCTTATCTTTACTCACTGGTAGACCAGAACTGAACCTGAGAGAGTACTGTAGAAGTTTAGTTGCCCACGCTATTCATCAAAATGTCTGTCTGGAAAAAAGAAACTCGTTGCCATGAGAAATAATACTTTGGTTTTTCAGACCTCCATGGAGAGAAAATATCCAGCGTTCACAAAATTCAGGCAATGTAAATTAGCAATGTCTCCAGCTCCCCTTGTTCAACAATAGTACGTACTCAGGGAAGTGTGTAAGCATCCTTGGAAAATAGATGGGAGGTTGGTGACTTCTGCACAAAGTCTCCTCTAACTAAGGAATGTCATTTAGTTAAAAATAGTATTAGTGACTGAACTTAGGGATACATTTGTTCTAAACTAATTTAAAATGTTTATTTAAATCTGGGATAAATATCATAGACTACATAGTAATTCAAAAGGTCTAAAATGTTGGTTTTTTTTTAAATTTCTTTTTATTTATTTCTGAGACAGAGAGAGACAGAGCATGAGTGGGGGAGAGGCAGAGAGAGAGGGAGACACAGAATCAGAAGCAGGCTCCAGGCTCTGAGCTGTCAGCACAGAGCCCGACCCAGGGCTCGAACTCACAAACCGTGAGATCATGACCTGAGCCAAAGTCGGTCGCTCAACTGACTGAGCCACCCAGGCGCCCCTAAAGTGTTGATTCTAATACAACAAAAATTATTGGCAGAATTATTGAAACTAAATGAAATTGAAACCTTTATGATTCTTGAAACAAAGCAAGAAAGGAGGAAAAGAGAGGGAAAAGGAAAAAGGAAGTAATGTGCCATATTAGACAACATGCTAATTATAAGTGTCTTGCTTTATTAATTTTATGATAATTGAATTAAGTCACAATTACATAGGAATTTTTTTCTGTGTAATCTAAGCAATAAGTGATATTTGTATCGATCAGGCCCAAAGATAAACTGATAATATTGTTTTTTTAATTATTTCCCATGCATCTAATAAACTGAAACTAATCAAAGCATTAAATAAAATATGTCCAGTTCCAAAACCTTGACCTTGAAACCCATTGTGTGTGTATGTGTGTATATATATATATCTGTGTGTGTGTGTGTATACATATACACATGTCACTGAACAATAAGAAATAGTTTGTAGACTAGATAGATTCATAGGTGTAGATAATTTTAATGGGTAAGAGATTTTTACAACCTGCCTGAAGACAATATTGATGGCTTTCCCAAAACTCTCCCAGTGAGAAAGAGAAAGATACTGTATTGACAAAAATTTTCTACCGAAGAATTTGTGGCATTGCTAAATTGATAGGGATGTTATTTTAAATGCAAAATAGATACATTTCCTTATTTGAAAATGTCTTCAAAGAGCAAACACTTTTTTAAAAGCATACATATTTAAGAGCACCTGGGTGGTTCAGTCAGTTAAGCACCTGACTCTTGATTTCAGCTCAGGTCATGATCTCACAGTTCGTGAGTTTGATCCCTGTGTCAGGCTGTGCGCTGACAGTGCAGAGCCTGCTTGGGATTCTCTCTCTCCCCCTCTCCATTCTCTGCCCCTGCTGGTGCTTTCTCTCTCTCTCAAAATAAATAAATAAACTTAACACAGAAACATAACATTGAATCTATACTTTAAACATATACAAACTCGGTTTCAAATTCCAAGAAAGAAATTAGAAAAAGATATTTAAGATGGAAGGGAATATTAAGACTTTCACATATCTTTAGTATTGTTAGCTAAACTTTTGTAGGATAGTGGGGTTACTTTCAAGATAGACAGTTTATTGCCTTCTCAATTGTGTAAATAATAACACAAGCAAAAATTAGAAATATCCCTTAATTAGGTCAATGCTATATTTATTCTAACTTTATGTTTTTTCAATAAGTAGACCCTACTTTATGTTTTTAGATTTCATGTTTTAAATCTAAAATGATTAAATAGTATTTATTAATTTGTGTCTTGTGACTGAATAAAGTTTGGGGATTTCAAGGAAGTTATATATATACCAAAATCACACAACTACTGGAAAAGGAAAACTTTTTTTGAGATTATACCAAAATATTTACTCAATATTGATGTCACTACAAAAAAAAAATCATATGAAACATACAGCCATTAACATTACAAATCTCTGCTTCTTACAAGGTAGCTTACATATAGGCAAAATTATTCTTTGCTTGCCTGTCCTAATCTGTGAAGTGTTGCAACAAACACACCCCCTCCCATAGCTTTCCATTGTACGCTTAAAACATAAATGATTCCTCCCCTTTGGAAAGGTAAATAAGCTTTCAATTCCCACCTCCCTAAAAACGTTTACTCATAATTACAAATACTGAAGTTTCAGCAGTGAAATACCAGAAATAGACTAAGAACAACTGGTCTTTTCACCTAAGTCATGCTATAGAAAGATACAGTGGTGATGGTAAGAAGGCAAAGGCTTTTCACTAAATTGTGTTGCAACAGGTTTCAAAATCCTGTGTCAGATGTTTGGACAGGTTGCTTCCATTAAGAAGTACTGATTTTAGTCTACAGCCATACCACCCTGAATGCGCCCGATCTCGTCAGATCTTGGAAGCTAGGCAAGGTTGGGCCTGGTTAGTATTTGGATGGAAGAAGTACTGATTCAAAAAGGCAATAATTTAAAATCTTTTCACACACACACACACACACGCACACACACACAAATGGTCCACAAAACATTTTCCTTTCCTTCTGAAGATTTTAGGATGCATAATGAAACATTAACCAGTCTTTTTCTATTAAATGGCCAATTGAGACAAGCGGTTCAGAGACCATTCTTCCAACACTGATTAAGACTGTGGTGACATGTACCAGGGAAGCTTTCGTTACGCTTTCCGAACTTTGGGGGCAGACTTGGTGACCTTGCCAGCTCCAGCAGTCTTCTTGTCCATTGTTTTGATGACACCCTCAGCAATTGCCCATGCCATGTCACGAAATCCCAAACCCAGAGGAAGATAGTCAGAGAAGGTCTCTAAATGCTTGGGCTCTCCAGGAACCATTTCAATGATGGCAGATCACCAGACTTCAACAATGTGGGGCCATCTTCCAGTTGGTTTTTCCCCATAAAGTCAATACATTTTCTACCTCATCTCAGCAAAATTACAAGCAATGTGAGGTGTGAGATTTTTTTACATTAAAGGAAATTCTTATTAACCATATATTGTTCATAAATGTTCCTTTTTTAAAAAAGAAGTCAACTTTCTAGAGTAGTGCAATCCTCATGAATGACTTCAGCTTTGCATCATGAGTCTTGTGGTAAAAAAAATCATTTTTTTTTACAGTATGATACTTTCCAAATAAACTCTTTTAAAATAGTCTAGTCTTTCCTTAGATGTTACAATAAAACAGATACGAAATAGACAACAAAGTATAGTTTGTGTTTACAGAAAAAGCCGTACGTACAAACAGATTTAGGTTATAAATGTATATGTGCACCTGCATAGGTGCATACCCAGCATTAATTTGGTCTGGATGCTTCAGAAGAATCATTTGAATCTTGAAGTCAGCTGCTTCTCTTGGTGGGTCATTTTTCTCTGTCACCCGCCATATGTCCCAGTAGGTATGTTTGACAGATGCCTTCTTGATACTGAAGCCTGCATCTGCCCCCAGGAAGAGCTTTACTCAAAATTCCATGGTGCATTTTAACAGACTCCACTTCATTTGTAATGCTGACTGGAACAAAGGTGACCACCATGCCAGGGTTGAGAACACCGTTCTCTCTTCAGCCCACAGGGACAGGACCCATAGCACCAATTTTGTAGATATCCTAGATGGGCAGAAGCAAGATCTTGCCCTTTGGACATTTGTCAGCAGAATGCAACACAGAGCTTCCAGCAGTGCGGTTCCACGGGCATTTCTATCTTTATGGGTGGCTTTCCATTCCTTGAACGAAGGTGTATTAGTACTTGAGTCCAGCATGTTGTCACCGCTTCAACCAGAAATTCACAAAAGTGTTACTGTATTGAGATTATACATGATATTATGCATGAAGATAGAGTTAGCTTTTCTCTTGGCCGTGGCTGTTCCAGTAGTTCCATCGTATCACCAAGAAAGTCTGGAACCATGGCACTAAACTTGACTTATGAGAAGGATTGCGTATGCTAAATAGCAGTAGGACTAATTACCTGTTATTTAGAGCCACCCAAATCTCCTCTGATGGAACCCTGTAATAGCTCATCTCATTATTATTAAAATTCTGTAAATAATAATAATAATTTTCGGGCACCTGTGTGGCTCAGTTGGTTAAGCGTCCGACTTCGGCTCAGGTCATGATCTCGTGGTTCATGAGTTCAAGCCCCGCGTCAGGCTCTGTGCTGATGGCTCAGAGCCTGGAGCCTGTTTCAAATTCTGTGTCTCCCTCTCTCTGACCCTCCCCCATTTATGCTCCATCTCTCTCTGTCTCAAAAATAAATAAACGTTAAAAAAATATTTTTTAAATAATAATAATTTCTTCTTCTTCTTCTTCTTCTTCTCTTTCTTCTTCTTCTTCTTCTTCTCCTTTATATAGCCTGGTTTTAGTTGAGAACTTGCCCCTAGGCTCTGCTGAGCCCAAAGTGTCTCACACATATTTTAATGGTACTTTTGCATAGTCTGATTTGTCTCTATACAATTGTTTGTAAGTACCTGCAGTACCCAATCCTGTGTGATAGCTGCAGTTGGCATTGTAGGAGGAATAAATGAAATTATCCTTTGATGCATGTTTGCGTCGCAGACCACCCTTGGTTTGACATCGCACACACTGACAGAAGACAGTATAGATGTAAGGTTGGAGACATAAGGGTGCCTGCGTGGTTAAGTGTTTCTTGATTTTGGCTCACCACTTATGAGATCAAGACCTAAGTCGGGTTCAGTGCTGACAGCACAGCTCCTGCTTGGAATTCTCTCTTTCCCTCTCTCTTTGCCTCTCTCTTTCTCTCTCTCTCTGTCTAAAATGAATAATTAAATGAGTAAATAAACATTAAAAGAGTTGGAGAAATAACTCAATTAGGCTTTTTTTTTTTTAAGTTTTAAAGAGAGAAAATTATCAAGAATTCTCATGGACTCCCTGGGCTATTTCAGTGAAAAATGGAGGAAAAGAAGAAAAAAAAAGAAAAAAAAAGAAAAAAAAAAAAAAACAAGGCTGCCCAAAATCCTTTTTAAAATGCAGAGACCTGATTCCAAAATGGAGTCAAGAAGGCATACCACCCTTTGATACTGAGATTCTTCTGAGGCTGCAAAAAGATTAAGAATGTTTGTGCATTTGGACTCATTTTATGATGATACCAAAGTATCACTTAATTTTACATCTTTGGCCAAGTGTTATTCATGCTTTGGTACTAAGGATTCCTTTTGGACTCCTTCTGACCCTATTGTTGGGAGGGCAGGATAATTTGTGGTAGACTATTAGCTCAGGTCCTCCAAATGAGATTCAATTCTGGGAAAATATTTGAAATTATTTTGCAAAGAGAAAGCAAGATTAAAACACTGAATAACTTTGAGACAATTAAACTGGTGAAAGCATTTCTATAGTTGGTTTCAAATGAAATAAAATAGGAGATAGATGAAGTCGCTATAAAAATTTTAAGAGATTACAGTAAATATTAGATATTCTGGCTGGTCCATCAACTCCTTAGACTATAAAACTACTGGAACAAATTCACTCAAATTTTCCTCACCTAAATGAGCTTTTAAAATGTGATGATAACACAAATATGGAAACTATGGTCTCTTCAGAACAAGTACTGATTAAAGTGGTGTGAAATAAAAGACAGAAATACCAGGGGCGCCTGGGTGGCGCAGTCGGTTAAGCGTCCGACTTCAGCCAGGTCACGATCTCACGCTCCGTGGGTTCGAGCCCCGCGTCAGGCTCTGGGCTGATGGCTCGGAGCCTGGAGCCTGTTTCCGATTCTGTGTCTCCCTCTCTCTCTGCCCCTCCCCCGTTCATGCTCTGTCTCTGTCTGTCCCAAAAATAAATAAACGTTGAAAAAAAAAATTAAAAAAAAAAAAAAAGACAGAAATACGATTCTGTGTGATGGGTTGATAAGGGTCCCTTGACACAGGAATATGAGAGATCTGAGAAAAATTACATTGATATGGTTTAAATGCCTGAGGATGATAAAGAAACTATTGGATACTATCGCTCAATGTACTCATAACCAAATTGGCTAAGGGAATTATTTGCTAATAAAATAGTTAAGGGACTGGCGTGCTTCTGTTAGGGAATATGGTGACCCAATTCTGGAAGGCTTACATGTAGAAATGACTCAAAGTAGAAATTGATGAAGGAGAGTATTGTATTCTAATGTATTACCCCTAAGGTAGTACCCCAGACAGTACTATGAGAATAGATATGATGTCTGAATGTGAGATTTTTTTCCCCATACTTAAACCATTGAGAAAAAGAAAGCCATGTCAATCTGCTGTTGACTTGTTTAAATGTGATGTACTAAATGGACATCCTTAGAATTACCTAAACCTACTCAGGGACTTTATTTATTTATTTATTTATTTATTATTTTTTTAATGTTTATTCATTTTTGAGAGACAGAGCATGAGCGGGGAAGAGAGAGGCAGACACAGAATCTGAAGCAGGTTCCAGGCTCCAAGCCGTCAGCACAGAGCCTGACGTGGGGCTCGAACTCACGAACCATGAGATCATGACCTGAGCCGAAGTCGGACGCTCAACTGACTGAGCCACCCAGGCACCCCCTCAGGGACTTAATTTAAAACAGTGTAGGACATTTGAGTGTCATCAAGGGATTTTTGCTTTATTTAAGAATATTTTAGTTTTACCTGAATTAGTACCCTAAGAGACAGGTTTAATATTCTAGTATTATCTGTGAGGAAAGCTAATAAATCCTGGGGTTTACTTGTAAGGTATGAAAGAATTAGACAAAGTGTTGCCTTAGTAGTATTCCGTATTCAATATGGTTTTAACAACTCAAACTACACACCATGCTAAAGGAGATCAGTATTTTGTGAACAATTTGGTTAGTTGTTTTTTGTTTTGTTTTGTTTTGTTTTTATCCCAGTTCTTATATCAAAAGGAAGCCAAACTAATTTGTATTCGTGTGGAATGGAACCCAACAAAAGCTTACTGTATTCTCACACGGATATAGATCCTGCTGATTATTGACCAAATCTGCCACGAACAGACTTAGATCTGATTAAACGAAAAAAAAGGACTATTATTCATCATATTGATGATACGATGTTGACAACTCAATCTGAAGGTCAAAGAGACTAAAGTAAATGCTGATAAATCAAGATAGCCATGGTAGAGTCACGGATTAACCGAGCTAAACTACAAAGTCAAGCACAAATGATAGGATTCTTAAAAATTACCTGGGCTGGGGACACTACAGATATACTTCAAGGAACCAAAACTTAACTTATTTTCTCTGCCATCTCCAAAATGAAAATAAAGGTCATGGAGATTGATTGGGTTGTTGGTCTCTGGAGAAATCACATACTACAAGTGGGAATTTTACTCGTCTCTTTTCACAAGAGTACCAGGGAAAAAGATGAATTTTAATGATGTTATGTACAACAGAAGACACTCAGCATTTCAAAGAATTCAGTCTAATGGCTTACCCAGTCTATTCCTTGGGGTGGTACAAGCCCAATGCTCAAATGATATAAGTGTCAGCCACTTGCACTCATGCTGTCTAGAGCCTTTTGCAAAAGCTCATATCTGTTACCCAGCAATAATAACTGCTGGGATTTTGGAGTCGAAGTTTGCCAGAAGCTGTTGCCATACAAATTCCCTTTGAAAGACAATTTTAGGTCGGTTACTGGGTTTAAAATGAAACTGTTTCTGCTATGGAAGGACATGAAATTATTTTGAGACACAAAATACCTTTCGTGTCATGGAGTATATCAAAACAACATTCCAATAGAGAAAGAAACACACAAAGGAGTTGGGAATCATATATTAAAAACTATGCCGCCACAGTACCCATCTCATCCGTGAACAGGTGGCTGCCATACCTTTGGGTTCTGTAGTAGATGTACCTGAGGAATTACCTAACTCTACAGTTGAATAGGTGTGTCCCTAATCATCAGTTAATAGATTCTAACTAAGCAATAATGTTCGCATATGGTACTTCCCAGGATACTCAATCTGTAATGCAGCTGTATTGTAGCTGGTCAATGGTTGCAATTTGCAAGAATACTTAAAAATAAATCCACTAAGCAGAATCAGGAGCAGTGTTCCTTGTGGCATCTGAAGAACTAGATACAAATTATTATAAAAATAATAAAACAATATAGTTTTGTGCCAATTCTTAGGCAGTGGCCAATGAATTGGCAATATGATTCATAAACTATGTCTTAAATTGTTAGAGGGTAAAAGTAGTTCCCACATGTGGCAATATTTTCATGAAAAAATTAGTTTTAAGAGGACAAATCAAAGACGTGTATAATGAAGTAAGTATGTGCACACACGCATATGCACACACACACACACACATTAGAATGGAACTAGATCTAAAAAACAATGTTCTTTTTCACTCTGTGCAAGTGATCACTCGAATGCATGAAGTGAGTGGTCATGAAGCCATTCAGACTCAAAAAAAATGAGAGAGAAAAGATACACCTCACCGTCCTTGAAAACTCAAAAATCTAATAATTCTCTTTGTTCAACGGGACCCTCAGAAAACAAAAGCACCTAAAAGCATCCCGAGGGGATCTGGACTGACATGCATCTAATTGGGGGAAGATACTGGCAAGTTACCTATGGTCCCAGTTGTGGGTCTTGACTGGGATAAATATTCATTCTGGATTTGGAATTGTATACTTAGTAACTGAAGCAAACCTCCAATGCTATTGCCTGCAACAGAAAATAAACAGTTTTTAATGTTCGCACCTTTAAGTTATCTGAACAAGTACCCCACTTTACAGCAAGCGGAGTACAACAATGACCTAACAAACATCATATCCAATGGGCTTTTCATGAATGTTCCATCCCAAAAAGTAGTGGACTGTTTGAAATTTGGAGTGAACTATTGAAATATCTGGTTATGAAATTGGGCGGTGATTGGAGACTGAAAAAATAGCTTGAAAGAGAGAAGGATTTATGTGTTAAGACAATATGTGAAGGTAAATGGGGTTTACCATTGGATAGACTGATGGGACATAAAGGAAAAAAAATAGGGAATAGATGGTGGAGACTGATGTAAGAATGGATTTACATGAACTTATTCCTTCCTCTTTCTCCCCCACCTCCTCCTCCTCCTCTTTCTTTCCCCCCTCTTCCCTCTCCTTCTCCTTCTCCCTCCCCCCTCCCACTGTCCCTCCTCCTTCTTTTCCTCTTTCTTTTTCTCTTCTTCCTCCTCCTTCCCCCTCCACCCTCCCAATCTTTCTCCTCCTCCTCCTCCTCCTCCTCCTTTTTCTGCCTCCCTTCTTCTCTTTCTCTTTCTTCTCCTCCTCATTCTTCTCCTTCTCCTCTACCTGGTCCAGCAGTTCTGGGACCTAGATTGCATTTACTAGTTCCAGACAAAAAATCAGCTTCTAAACATGACACCATGACAATTCTAAATATTAAATACTTGAGTTCCTAAAGAGTAACGGGATGGTTATTCCTTCCTGTCGCCTAGCTAAACTGAGATTAATGGTTCTGCCTCTTTACTACCTAGTGGATGAGCAGTTACATTAGCCTATACTTTTCCATTCCTACATGATATATCTGGGAATGGACACTGGCAGTTCTTATGTTGTGGCCAGCTGTATGAGTCAGTACCTTTGCTGAACTTGACAGTTCTACCCCAAGGTGAATTTCTGGTGAAATTTAATAATAAATGGAAATAAGTGGGCATAATTGCTGATTGAACAGGTGCAAAAACTTGGTAACACTAAAAGGAAAATGTAACAATACTTTGGTGCTTTGATAGCAAGATAGTCATACTCCTGTCTTTATTCACAGATGCCCATAATGGTTCAGCTATTTCCTGTCAGAATCTCTTTCTTTGTTTGAATCTGATGATCCAGGATGGGTCCTGGTGGATTTAGTAAGCATTCATTCTACATTATCCATGTGATGGTACATCTCAATGATTTTAATAACACTCTGTGGATGAACATTTGAGAGAGCTCTAAAGTTGATTTTTCTCTTGTTTTTCATTTTACATGTTATGGTAATCACATTGGGCAGTTTTGTGGGGGGTAAGCTACAGAAAGTCTTACATTTCAAGCTCCTACAAAAAATTTTGTTCAACAACAGAGCCATGGACCATTATGTAACTATTGACTTACATTATAATATGTTGAGAAAAATACCTAGATAAAATAGTTTTCAAATATCTTTGGTGATCAACTTACTGTAATATTCTCTGTCCCAAGATTTTCGAGAGTAGAGGCCGAAATCAAGATAAAGAATACTTAGCAAACTGAAATCACTATTAGTTTAGGAAAGACTTGCTAGGCTCACAATAGTCCCAATGCTCTTTGAGTATACCTATGAGGAATTTTTCTGAATACTCCAACTAAACTATAGTTGTAAATAACAGCTATCCATATGACATTCTGCTGAGGAGGTCATATTTTCTGGTTCCAGGATAGATTCTCAAACTATACTTAATTAATAAACTTACTGGCAACAATATGTTTGGTAGATCAGACAAAATTGTCCGAAACATTCTAAAAACAACATGAGTGATTTTGGCTCAAGTCTAGAAGTCATAGGATAAACTAAACTTCTCTCTAATGAAGAGAGATATACTGAGGAAAAAGACTCATGAACTTCTATTACCATTTAGAATGCACGATATTCTAGGAGAGAGATAAAATATAACATGTGGCCTGTATAGAGGATATGCTTTTGGAAAAATGGATTAAAAAACTCAACAGGTTGTTAGCATTCTAAGAGAATGCTGGGCACACTGATGTGAGAAGTGTTATCTATATATACTCCTCTAGGTGGAAATAGCACAGCTCAGGGAAAATAGTGTTTGAACTTGGCAGAAAAAAGCGCAAGGAACTTATATGAAACTTTTGGTCCCAGTAGGTCATGGGAACCCATTTATGGACACCATATTTTGCATAAGTGTTCCTTAACTTTGAAAGCATCATGAATAAATTTAAGAAGCAAATTTACACAATATGCAGTTAATTAGACCTGACACTTTTTAAACATGTCTAGGATTCTTACTAGAGGACATAAAATGGTGATTATTTGAGGAAAAGTTCTATTGGGAATCTATGAATGTGTAAACTTGCAGTATGAGACAGGAAGTATGAAACGTGGAATCTGGAATTAACTGACAGCTGGCCCATTGAATGATTTAATAATATCTATAACAATACTGGTATTGATGACCCTATTGAGAGATTGAATTGGTAGGTTGACCACCTGTTTTTCCAGGGGAAGATGATTGGCTAGAGAAAATGTAGTTTTAGCTAATAATTACTACATTAAACCCATATATTGATCACTTTCATATATTTCAAATTTCACCACGGAAAGGAAGGAAAAGGATTGTGAACTTGGGAATGACACACAAATTTGAGTTGATATATTTAGTAAATTAAAATGCGTCTTTCAAAAGCAATACCTAGGGGTGCATGCGTGACTCGGTTGAGATTCTGACTCTTGATCTTGGCTCAGGACATAATCTCACAGTTCCTGGGTTCGAGCCCTGCAATGGACTCTGCACCAACAGTGCGGAGCCTGCTTGGGAGTCTTTCTCCCCCCTTCTCTCTCTGCCCCTCCCCTGCTCACACATTTTCTCTCTCAAAAATAAGTAAACCTTTTTAAAAAAGAAATGGAAACCCATTTAAAAAAAGCAATTCTTAGGTCTTATTGAGTGATATAGTTAGTATTTTGATGCTTATCATTCAACTTTTTATATTTTATATGTATTTTTAAAGGCACAATATGAGAAGTGGTGAGGTTGAGGCATATGAAAGTAAGAAAGCTAGACAAAGTACAAGGGACTATCTAGGAATGGAGATAACCTAAAGCTTTTTGGTGGTAATTTTATGATTATCACCAGAGATGCATGGAACCATGATATTCACCTATGGCCAAAGAAGGTTGGAAATGTCTTGTTAGTGAATTAGAATACAATGCTCAATGTTCAAAACTCTTATGTAAGCAGTAGGTCTAGGTTAGTCTATATATGCCATTAAAAATAAGCAGATAGATGTGTTACACCTGATTTAAAGGATTACACAGCCTAGTTTCAGCTACATGAAAATAAACAGGGGAGCAAAAAGCTTCCTCAGTAAACTTGTAACATGGGTCCCTTGAGAACAAGTCATCTAGAGCACATCTAGGTGTTTCATCTTCCAAAGACAAAATATGCCCTCTGCAACCGAGAATGGATCCTGGAAACTTTATCTGGAAGTCTTGGGTCTCCCTCATGTTTGCACTTGCTTCTTTCTCCAGCCATCTCCTGATGTAGCATATCCTTTACCTTTATTAAAGTTATACCTGAGTATTCCTCTGGACTGTTGTGAGTTGTTTCAACTATCTTTTCTTGTATAATTGCCAAATCTTACAAGTTCTCTTATGCTCTATGGTTCCTCTTGTGTTTTGGAAATATGTTCAAGTGATTTGATACATAATGCAAATCATTAATTTAAGCACTTAGAAGGCCATAAGAAAATATCAATGTTCTTGGTTTTACTAGAATAGCGTGTAAGAATAGGATTTGAGCAGTGATGGATCAAGGGAGGAGTGGCCTTGGAAGGACTCTGCTCTGGACCCAGGAAATGAGAAGGAAATTTGGGCAAAGAAGATTAAAAGAAGAAGAAGAAGAAGAAGAAGAAGAAGAAGAAGAAGAAGAAACCTTATGAAGATTTATTATTCTTTTTATCTTCAGTTTGCACTATTCATTTTAAACAAGGTCTATGATAAATTACGCTTTCCTGCTGAAGTGGCTCCATCTCCTACATGATAAGCCCGGATTCTATCCCTGCCTGTGGCAGTAATTAAATTAGCCATGCCACCTTAAGATAAATCATTTTTCTTCCCTGGGATCTCAGTTTCCTTATATATAAAAGAAGGGAATTGCAGCCGCTGAGTATCAGTACCTCTTCATATCCAACATTCTACAGTATTTTGTGTTGTGAAACTCATGCATGTCTAACCCACAGCAACACACCAGAACGTTAGAATAACCGTTTTAAAGTTTTTGTATTTTGGCAAAGAGAGAAAGCATGAGCAAGGGAGAGGGGCAGAGAGATAGGGAGAGAGAGAATCCCAAGCAGGTTCTGTGCTGTCAGCACAAAGCCTGATGCAGGGCTTGATCTCCCAAATCATGAGATCATGACCTGAGCCAAAATCGAGAGTTGGACGCTCAACTGACTGAGCCACCCAGGAGCCCCTGGAATAATTTTTATTCACTCTGGCGTATAAATGTTTCTACACTAAGTAACCTAGTACACTAACGTCTATACTTTCTTGTTATCGCTATTTTAAAATCATATTTGAATCATTCTAGGTCAGAACTATGTCTTCATTTACTTTAGTGATTAGGTTTTATGCTGAGTGATTAGAGATCTAAAATGTATAACAGCTTCTGCTTTATTTGTCCATTGTGTTGACAGAGATAAGTCCACCCTCACCATTCATTCATCATAAAAGAGAAAAGTAAGAGACATGGAAAATATCAAGTACATATATAATCCTGGTTTATTAGAATTTTCCAAAAAAAAAAAAAAAAAAAACCAACAAAACAAAATAAAACAAAAAACAGAACCAATAAAAGATACAGTAAAACCTTGGATTGTGAGTAACTCCTTCTGCAAATGTTCCACAAGATGAGCAAACATTTCTAATAAATTTCAACCTGATAAACAAGCAATGTCTTGCAATATGAGTAGTACACGGCACTGAACATCACATGATCACAACTGAGCCAATGGTTCTTCCCTCTCTCTCTCTCTCTCTCTCTGAGGGTTTGTGGGTGATCATCTCCCATGCTCTGATGCTTGGTCTCCAGCCGCGGTGCTTGGTAGAAATCAGTGATTTTTCAGAACGTTGGAAGGTGCCCACAACTGGCATTGGTGTATTTTTTTTTTTTTTGTCACTTCCAAGCAGACTGTAGGGACAGTCCTTTGCTTTTCCATACAAGAGTAAGCTTAGGAATGCTTTGCTTCATTTTAGGTCAGGCTGCCTGCAGATAGAGACACTTTCCTCTGCTGCCTCACTGCCAGTTACATGAAATACAGCACATGACAAGAGTTTGTCAATACTGTTCTACAGTCAACCTCCATGTGAATGTATACAATGGCCCCCATGCAGAAAAAAGGTCAAAAAGAAAGCCGGCACAATCACAGTGGAAGTTAAGAAGGAAATCATTGAGAAGTATGAACAAGATATTTGAGTGGCCGAAATTGCAAGATTTTATAAGAAGTTTACATCTGTATCTCATCTGCAGAGGAGGAGGAGAAAAAGGTGGAGGGATCCCTCACTTCAAGTGAGATAACGGAATGTGTAAAATGTAGGAAACAGTGCAAAATTTTGTAGAAAAGCACCACCTGGAAAGGCTGTAGCATTGTGAGAGATGAATCTGTTTAACAACAAACAATGCAATGCCACATTTCCACGGAATCCTCAAAAGGAAGCAAAAGCGTCATTGGATAGATTCCTTGTTAAAGTTGCACGAAAAGAATAAGATTCCATTGAGCCAATCGATAGCAGTGATTCCGTTAGTGATAGTGAAAGTCGTCCTACACAATAACCCTCCTCTCCGCTGTCTCCCTCACACCAGCCACGAAGGTCTTCAAAGACATGTGCAGGTTAATTTGTTTATTTTCCATTATTTTGTATTTTCTTTCTTATTTGTACTACCTTACAGTATTGTGATCATTTTTATATGAATATTTTTGGGTTGTGAAACGAATCATCTGCGTTGCTAGTATTTCTTATGGGGAAATTCGCTTTGATACACAAGTGATTTGGATTCAAATATGTGTCCCTCGCTTCCTCTCCAAAGTGATTAGCTTCATTTAAAACCGATATACATGTTTCAGGTACATCTAGTAATTTCATAATTTAAAAATATTCTTCCTTAAATTTTAGCCTGCTCCTTTGATTCTGTTATTATTCTTGAAAATTAGTGTCATTGTATCTTAACAGACGAGGCAAGAGAATTTCTTATATGCTTTTAGTATGATTAGAGGAAATTCTAGTTGAAAATTGCACATAATGACTGATAAAAACTGAACTGATCTCATTTTTTTATTCCTTGCTAGTTGAAGCCTGGGCTATTAGGTGGTCTGGCAGGTGCTTTAATTAGTGACATACATATCTTAATAATGAAACTATTAGTAAGTTCCCTTTAAATAGGCCATGGGAAGCTAGTTATTGCTGAAAATAAAATATTCAACATTACAAATACTTAGGCTACTTTTATCCTGAAATTATGTTTAATGGTTTTGTTTGTTTGCTTTACAAACTTCTATCAGTAAAATAGAATGGAGATTTTTAAAATGAAATGAAATTGCCCATTATTATGTTAGAAAACTTTCCAGAGCAGACGTTTTATCTTTGAACCCAACACTTAATTCTTTACTATGAAAGTGTACAAAAGAACATAGCTATTCATAACTGGAAGCCAAACTTTCTATTATATTATCATCAAGCCTAAGAAATTTGGAAAATTAGGTCCTCCTTTTTAATGTTTAAAAATGCTTTTATGTTTCAGATTAAACCAAAGCCAGCGCATTTATTTTCAACATTTCAAAGATACCATGCTTTCAAAACAAAGGAGATCAGAGGCATGCTCTGTTTGGTTTTTCAAAACAAGCACTGATTGCATAACACATTTAATTACATTTAGATATCATTTGTAACAAAGCAGTCATTACACATTACCTATTAATTATACTTCGTGATTGTATGAGATAAGGTTACGTGTTAACAACTCAATATACAAAAGACCAAATTATCTTATTTACATTTTTCCCCATCGAGTCTTCTGCATCTGTGATTATTTCTGTTCAGAGATAAAGCCAAAAACGTAACTTTTCCGGAGGGGTAAAAGCAGTAGTTAGCCATACAAGATACCCTCTAAAGTTCCAGGGATATAAATTAGGATTCTAATAAATCCATAACACTTCAATATTAAGGTACAATTGACTGAATTACCATCTACATGTTTTATTACAAATGCATGTTTTGTTAAGATAAAAATAATTATGAGAGTCTACATGTACAGAATGAGTTAGGATGTGATTTTCTGAATGTACAAAGGAAATGAAAGTAACAAAGGCTTATAATAGAAATTAGACTAATGTCTTATTGATAGAGGGAAACATATTTTCCCTGTGATTTCATAACTTGTCTTATTACCCAGAATGTACCATTACCCTACTATATTTAGGATCCTAAAACAAGAATAAGAGAGCTACTTTGTTATCATCGATTCTGAGGCCAGCGATAATTCCTAGTTTGTACCTCATAGGGTATTCTTAAGGATTGTATTGGAAAGAAAGTGAAACACACTTGTTTCACTCTAGTTAATATGAAGAATAGTATATTAAAATGAAAGTACTTTTTTTAAACAATCTTTTAGTTTCTTCTGTATGGTAGATTAGAAGCGTCGGTAAATGCCTTGCTGCTCCTCTAAGTGAGAGGTGGGCATCACATGTTTTTCCTCTCCTTGAATCTGGGCAGGTTTTAGTGAATTCTTAGCCCAAATAAATGTAGCCGAACTGATCTTTCAGGAATTGCGGGGACTCTGCCAAAAGGGACATTTCAGTGTGGGCCTCTAGGGCTCTTGAAAGACTTTCTCTAGAAATTCCGAGTTGCAAGGTATGAATTCCAAAATCCCTGGGACCGTCAACAGAGTCTCCAGCCAGCCAGCTTTCAACCAAGGTGCAAACCAGATCATCCGGACCCACCCATCTGCCAAGTGAATCTAAAGAGTGACCTCTCGGGGCGCCTGGGTGGCGCAGTCGGTTAAGCGTCCGACTTCAGCCAGGTCACGATCTCGCGGTCCGTGAGTTCGAGCCCCGCGTCAGGCTCTGGGCTGATGGCTCGGAGCCTGGAGCCTGTTTCCGATTCTGTGTCTCCCTCTCTCTCTGCCCCTCCCCCGTTCATGCTCTGTCTCTCTCTGTCCCAAAAATAAATAAACGTTGAAAAAAAAAAAATTTAAAGAGTGACCTCTCTTGGTGCCATGCAGATTTTCCGATCCAGACAATGAGGGTCTATGATAAACGTATTGTTCTTTAATTCCTCTGGGTTTGGGGGTTCTTAAATGAAACAAGTTATTTCGTTTTTTGGACGACTGGAGGTTATCCAGGTTAGCTATATAGGAATCCACCAGGAACCCTTGAAAATATCACACATTCCTCATATGTACAAATGTTTACAACGGCTTCATTCCCATCAAGTGGTTTAATCACACCCCTGTCACAGATCTAACAGTTAATACTTGATTTGGATGGTATCTGGTAACCTGTTAGGTTAAAATATACCTCAGAGAAGGTGAGGAAAAACTGGTGAGGATTTTTTTTTCATTTAAACACCATGTAATGCATATTGTACAGTCACGGAATCTTCACATACACTGAAACCAACGAATTTTTGGCTTACAAAGAATGTAAACATATGTGTGAGTGTGGCTGTGTGTTTACGTCACAACAAAAATTTCATGGTTTGACATATACGTAGGTTAGTTTCGACAACGTTTCTATATTACACGTACTTTTATTAAGTTACTACATTTTTTTTAAGATGATGTTCTGGATCCTTCCAGGTGGGCCTACATTTACGTCAGCTTTTAGAGTAAACTTCACCAACTCAGGCCTCTCTGTGCTTTTGCAAATGCCTATTCCTAAGTTTAGATAGTGTCTAAATAGTTTCCTTTGTTGTCTTATGGAAGAGGTGTTTGCAGAAGTTTTCTAAAATACAATAGTTCTCCTTATCCACCCAGGGGTACATTCCAAATCCTCAGTGGATGCCTGAAACCATAGAGAGTATCGAACCCTACATATACTATGTTTTTCCCTGTAATGCATACCTAGGATAAAATTTAATATATAAATTAGGCACAGTAATTAATTAACAACCATAAGTAATGATAAAATAGAACCATTATAACAATACACTGCAACGAAAGTATTTTGAGTGTCATTTCTCTCTCTTTCTTTCTCAAAAGACCTTATTGCACTGTCCTCCCCCTTTTTATGATGATGATGTGAGATGACAAAATGCCTGTGTAAGGCGATGAAGTGAGCTAAGTGACAAAGGTATTGTGATGTGGTGTTAGACTACTATGGCCCTTTTGACTAGACATCGGATGGATGATCATCTGCTTCTGGACTGTGGTTGGACCACTGAAACCACCAGAATTGAAAACATGGATAAAGGCGGACCACTGTGTCTGAATTTACAGGCATTGGAAGAAAGGTAATTTATTCTGGTACTGGATGCATTTATTGATGATATATAGTATTTTTGTGTGTAAGGGAGAATATTCATTTAATATCTTAACTTCATCTACTTATATCTACTACATCCCTATTCACATTTCCATTTAAAATTAATATGTTAACATACCAAGTTACTGTATTTTGTCATGACAAATCAGTACCTTAAAATAATGTAAATAACGACAACACAAATCTCTGAGATCAGAATTGAGGAAATAATCCTGGTTCGTATGATGGAAAATGACTTCTTTCACTATAAAAATTTGTTTGGTGCAAATTTCAGTTGAAATAAAGACTTTCGCTGAGATTAGAACTGATAAGATTTTAAAGCATAATAATGGAATCTGTACATGACCTTAATTACAGTGTTTATAAACCAAGCTCAGTAATATTCAAATTACTATCTCTATATTAAAATGTATACATTGTAATTACATCCTGTGAGGCTACTGCCTAGACCCAATGGGGTGGCTATTTTCAAACTGTAGTTAATCATTTTATCCTTTGAATAGTAGGGATAGAAGGTATTAGAATAATTTTATTTTATAACACATGTTTCATTTATAACATGCTGCTATTTCCAAATTGATACCTTTTTTATTTTTAAAATAAAAGAACAATTCTAGTTATAAACTGAGCTCTTGTTAAACCAAATCACATAATAATTTGTGTGGCCATAAAGAGAAATAACAAAGTATAAATTTTAACTGACCAAATATTTCACTTTCGAATGAAACATATATGTCCTTTTGAAAGAAAAATAGTTTGTACTCTGTAAAAGAAAGTTTTTATACATAGAAAATATTAAATTTTAATTGTCAATTATAGGGACTAAAAAGAGGAACAACTGTTTGGTAAAATTATTTTCTCTTCATTGAAATCGCAGTGAAATACACATTCATAAAATCTAAAATGAGAGTGAAGAAAATGTCATGTTGCCCTAACCTAGAAAGCTTTGTTACATTAGGGACAAACATGTCAAAATGTCTCACTTTTTATACTTAGATGAAGTTTGTTGATTTATGATTTTTTTATGATTCACCATATTTAGAAAATTAATATCCTACCACATCAATCATCAGAACAATTGTTAGGGCTTCAACTGAGCTTTGAAAATGTACACTTGTACACATAAAACCTGGGGAAGAATGTGCAGGTGACAGTCTCACGCGATTAATTAACAAGTTTCTAAGGAACAAAATCACTTATCAAGTTGATTTTTGTGGTGGAAGGTATTCTATCATTCTAGTCAAGTGATAACTGAAATTGTAAGAAAGGCATGTTAAGTTAAATAGCTTAACAGAGACAAATGAAACACATAAACTAGATAATAGACTGGAAGAAGTTATTTTAAGCTCAAAAGATAAAAAAAATATGGAAAAACAATGTCGTATTTAATTTAATGGATGCGGTCGTGGCATCCATGTCTAATTCTGTCATCGATCCAGAAGAAGAGATTTGAGAATAAAGAAGGACTTTCGATGAAGGTAATAACTGAGAATTTGTTGTAAACTGGCAAAAGATAGGCATCTTTAGAGTCTGGAAGCCTGATTTCCAGGCATGGAAAAAAAAATTGAAAAGGGTGTCAAAAAAAAAATTCCTAAAACACTGAGGCAATGAGATCTTAATAAAAGACTGATTACCTACAGAGGTATAGTAGATTTCACCATTGCAAAAATAGGACCCAGAAGTCAGTGAAATATTGTCTTCAAAGTGTTGGGGGGGGGAATGTTAAATTGCAATTGTTTACTTAGGTCAACTACAAATTAAGAACAAATCTGAAATACCTTTTTCTTTCAATTTTGTTGCTGCTATGGGGACACTTGAGGGATTCTACTGAAAGGTATGGACTTCTGCTCTGGCTAATACATGTGCATGCTAGAGTTGCATAAAACAAATTTGTATATGTCCTGAAGCCTCTTCTCTGTTCTAGACAGCACAACTTTACTTGTGAATCAAGCTACTGTAGTATGTATGAATACACGCGGTATATACGAGAATGTGTATACTGAATACCTATGCCACTTTCTTTAGAACCCTGTAGCCCTTTTTTTTTTATTACCTGTTCTGATTTTATTTTTTCATTTTTATTTGTTTTTGAGAGACGGAGAGAGAGAGAGACAGAGACAGAGACAGAACATGAGTGGGGGAAGGGCAGAGAGAGAGAGGGAGACACAGGATCGGAAGCAGGCTCCAGGCTCTGAACTGCCAGTACACAGCCCAAGGCGGGGGGCTCAAACTCACGAACTGTGAGATCATGACCTGAGCTGAAGTTGGACGCTTAACCGACTAAGCCACACAGGCGCCCCAACTGTTCTGATTTTACTAAAGGCATCATCCATTACTTCACACATAGGCTAACACAATCCATAGATTTACAATATATTTCATGCTTTCTTCAAACACTCTCGGGCCCTGGCACTCTCAATTTCCACTAACTCAGGCAAAAGATGCTTGCCCTAGATTCCTATGTAGACATGCAGAAACATAGTATTTAGAAGCCAGACTGTATAATTACTGGTTTGGGGCAAGAGATTATCTATCTGTTCTCTTCTGTTACTAGTAATAGCTTTTGACATCTCAAAATACAAATCCCTAAAGTTTTGTGTGTGTGTGTGTGTGTGTGTGTGTGCGTGTGTGTGTTTTAAGACAGAAACTTATAAGGAACAGTGTTCTTTAACTTTTGAATATGTATACAACTCAGAATGGCAAAAAGATCTATAATACTTCCCCCTAGCTGTTGAGCACATTTTGAAATTGACACACTTATAAGGTCTTTGGTGCAATAACCTTTGCCCCAGTCTTTCCACCCAAACTGACTGGAGGGTGAGAATTGCATACTGCTGATGGCAGAGAGACTCTGAAAACAGACTGCTGGCTTGAATAGCGTCTCTGTATCACCAGTATCTTGTTATTTGAACGAGGACTTCTTGTTTCAGTTCTCAGGTATGCTTTTTCCTCTGTGAATAGGTAGCCTCACTTTTCCCACTTGCAAATAAGAATAATGATAGTAAATACCTCTAAGATTGTTGTCACTATCGAAGATTTACATTATTTCTATCATTTAATACAGTTGCTGAAATAAGTACCCCCAAAACAGTTATCACCCATTATTATTTGTGTAAATACTTAAGCACTCATATTCTACTTCAGTTAGAAGTGCGGCTCAGTTATTTCAAAACAGCATTAGTGTAGACTATGGGATACAAGGAGTGAATTTTAAAGGTAACTAGTTTCAACTAAATTGAATAAATGTACTTATACACAAATATATTTTAGTTTTGTAGTTTGGGTAAGTAAATATGCAACTTGGGAACTATTCACACTCAGAAACGTTTTGAGAAAAATATTTAAATATTACTTACATTATTACTATTACCTATCAGAAATATTTAATTATTAGAAAACGTGTTATGGTACATGTAATGAAAAGTTATTGTATGTAACATTTCAAATCACAAATTTCTTGTCTTGTTTTTCATGTATTCATATGAAGAATAATAGTTGAATTAGAATTTTATATCTGGAGGCACCTGGGTGGCTTAGTTGGTTAAACAGCTGATTCTTGGTTTCAGCTCAGGTCACGATCTCATGGTTTGTGAGTTCCAGTCCCTCAGTGGGCTCTACACTGACAGTGCAGAGCCTGCTTGGAATTCTCTCTCTCTCTCTCTCTCTCTCTCTCTCTCTGCCAGGCCCCTACTCACGCTCTTTCTCTAAATAAATAAATAAATAAATAAATAAATAAATAATAAACAAACAAACTTAAAGAAAAAAAGAATGCTATATCTAGCTGTAATCCTAATGGACTTAAACACTGCAGATCAAATTATGCACTGAACTGGCTAAGATAAACTAAGAAAAATGTCAGTATAGATTTTAAGCATTTATTTATTTTTGAGAGAGAGGGCTAGCACAAGCCGGGGAGGGGCAGAGAGAGACAGAGAGGGAGACACAGGCTCCCGAAGGCTCCAGGTTCTGAGCTGTCAGCCCACAAACCATGAGATCATGGCCTCTACCAAGGTTGGATGTTTAAGTGACTAAGTCACCCAGGCACCCCAAAATGTCAGACTTTTTAAAAAAGTTTCTTTTGAGAGAGAGCGAGATGGAGGAAGGGGCAGAAAGAGAGAGAGACACAGAGAGAGAGAGAGAGACAGAGAGAGAGAGAGAATCCCAAGCAGGTTCCCTGTTATCAGTGCAGAGCCTGATGTGGGACTTGAACCCACAAACCATGAGATCATGACCTGAGCTGAAGTCTGACACTTAACTGACTGAGCCACCCAGGTGCCCCAAAATGTCAGTTTTGAATAGACATTACTTGTCTACTGGAAAATTTCTCACATTTTCTAACACCAAGCAGCAAATCATCTAGAATTCTACTATAAATATGGAATTTCTGGCAATTAAAGAAAGTAGATTGTATGAAATATTCTTTCTTTAATATTTAAAATTATTAATAAGCATATCAATGCATACAGTTTTATCATACAAATAAATGCATGTGTTATATACTATATTTATTGTATTATATAGTTGATTTGTTTGTAAAATATGAGAAAATAGGCAGGGGAAACAAGAGCGAAAATGAACTAGTAGGTCTTCACCAAGATAAAAAGTTTCTTCAGAGTGAAGGAAACAATGAACAAAACTAAAAGGCCGCTTTTTGAATGAGAGAAGATATTTGCAAATGACGTAACTGATAAAGGGTTAGTATCCAAGATCTATAAAGAACTTACCAAACTCAACACCCAAAAAACAACCCCGATAAGAAATGGGCAGAAGATATGAATAGGCATTTTTACAAAGAAGAGATCCAGATGGTCAAAAGACACATGAAAAGATGCTCAACATCATTCATCATCAGGGAAACACAAATCAAAACCACAATGAGATACCACCTCACACCTGTCAGAATGGCTAACATTAACAACTCAGGAAACAACAGATGTTGGTGAAGATGCAGAGAAAGGTGAACCCTCTTACACTATTGGTGAGAATGCAAATTGCTGTAGCCACTCTGGGAAACAGTACTGAGTTTCCTCAAAAAGTTAAAAAAAATTAGAACTATCCTATGGCCAAGCAATTGCACTACTAGGTATTTACCCAAAGGGTACAAAAATACAGATACGAGAGGGCATATGCACCATGATGTTTATAGCAGCATTATCAACAGTAGACAAGTTATGGAAAGTCTACATGTCCATTGGCCATTTACTGATGAATATATCACATCGGTGGCGAATATATCACAACTGTTATATATCACATCTTCTTTATCTACGTATCTCTCTAACTATCTAATGGAACACTACTCAGCCATCAAAAAGAATGATATCTTGCCATTTGAAACAACATGAATGGAGCTAGAGTGTATTCTGTTAAGTGAAATAAGTCAGAGAAAAATACATACCATACGATTTCACTCATATATGGAATTTAAGAAACAAAACAGACAAACATAAGGGAAGGGGAAAAAAAAAGAGAGGGAAGCAAACCATAAGAAACACTTTTTAATTTTTTAGTGTTTATTTATTTTTGAGAGAGAGAGTGAGCAGAGGAGCAGGGGGCAGAGAGAGAAGAAGACACAGAATCTGAAGTAGGCTCCAGGCTCTCAGCTGTCAGCACAGAGTCTGATGTGGGACTTGAACTCACGAACTGTGAGATCATGACCTGAGCCAAAGTCCAACGCTTAACCAACTGAACCACCCAGGTACCCCAAGAAACTTAACTATAGACAATAAAGTAAGGTTGCTGGAAGGGAGGTGGGCTGGAGATGGGCTAAATGAGTCATGCGTATTAAGGAGGGCACTTGTCGTGATGAGCACCGGATGTTATATGTAAGTGATGAGTCACCACATTCTATTCCTGACACCGATATCACACTATGTGTTAACCAACTAGAAAATAAATAAAAACTTAAAAAAATAAACTAAACAAAATATGACAAAATAAAGATGAATATTTCATGACAGCTTTTATGGAAATTTAATTCACAGAAGCATTAAAGTATTTTTATAGTTTCCAGTTTCAAAAATGGATACAAAATGTCAGCAAATTTTTAATAGAGTTCACCTCCATGCTCTAGTCTACTCACATCTGGACATTTAAGATTTTAGCACAAATACAAAGTATACTATAACACAACCTACAGAAGGCACTTAATTGATGTGAAGAATCTCTAGGACAAATTTCAGAAGGTATATTTAAATTTTTTTTTTCAACGTTTATTTATTTTTGGGACAGAGAGAGACAGAGCATGAACGGGGGAGGGGCAGAGAGAGAGGGAGACACAGAATCGGAAACAGGCTCCAGGCTCCGAGCCATCAGCCCAGAGCCTGACGCGGGGCTCGAACTCACGGACCGCGAGATCGTGACCTGGCTGAGTGACCTGGCTGAAGTCGGACGCTTAACCGACTGCGCCACCCAGGCGCCCCCAGAGGGTATATTTAAAGGCTTATCATCAAAATAATTTGAAGTCACGTTCAGCATATTTCACTACACCCCATATGAAATGCAATTTAACTTGTTCTAGATCATTAAAATCATTATCACGAACATTATTTTCTCTATTACACTGCAGATGTTCTGTTCTCAAAGACAGGGGAGGAGTCAAAGACATTACCCTATTTACTCAAGAGCCTCAGGCTACTGGATGTAGGAGAGTCAATGTCTTGTTTAATACTAATGAGCTAGGCTATAAAAATCATCATGTGTTTGATATCAGAAACATCTCCACTGTGGATATCTATCTTCCTATTTTACGCATGGCCCATGGAGATGGTCTTTCCACTTGCCCCACTGCCTCCATCTCACTTTGTTCTTCTTTTTTTTTTTTTTTTTTTTTAATTTTTTTCAACGTTTTATTTTTATTTTTGGGACAGAGAGAGACAGAGCATGAATGGGGGAGGGGCAGAGAGAGAGGGAGACACAGAATCGGAAACAGGCTCCAGGCTCCGAGCCATCAGCCCAGAGCCTGACGCGGGGCTCGAACTCACGGACCGCGAGATCGTGACCTGGCTGAAGTCGGACGCTTAACCGACTGCGCCACCCAGGCGCTCCCTCACTTTGTTCTTCTATTGCTGGATCGCATCAATGATTAACCTTCTAAGATCCTGCGGCAATTTTGTCACAGTCATACTTAAAAAACCGTCAGTCCCTGTCCCATTTTCGTCAATGCATAAACCAATGAGCTGTTAAAAGGGGATGCACATTCTTCAATGGATGTGAAAGCTCCTCCTGGAGGCATCCACATATTCTTAATAATATTTTAGATTTATTATTACTAAAAGAGATCATTAAAAATTGACTAATATTTAAAAAAAATTTTTAACGTTTATTTATTTTTGAGACAGCGAGAGACAGAGCATGAATGGGGGAGGGGCAGAGAGAGAGGGAGACACAGAATCGGAAGCAGGCTCCAGGCTCCGAGCCATCAGCCCAGAGCCGGACGCGGGGCTCGAACTCATGGACCGCGAGATCGTGACCTGAGCTGAAGTCGGACGCCTAACTGACTAAGCCACCTAGGCGCCCCCAAAATTGACTAATATTTAATATATGGTATTGTGTAATTTTTTATTACTAGGAGAATGTAATAAAAAAGTTTGATAAGTCTATAAGACCAAGTGCAAATATATTCGTTTTTCTTCTGTTTTTAACCTTGCCTGTAAACGTTTGTTTATATAAGAAATCTTCACACACAAATCAATCTGCTCACTATGTTACTGTTCATTCAACTACACACGAATTTGAACTGTGCAGATCCACTTATATATGATTTTTTTTCAAATAATTATACCGGAAATTTTTTGGAGACTTGCAACAATTTGACAAAACTCACAGGTGAACTCTGTAGCCCAGAAATATTGAGAATAATTAAGAAAAAAGGCATGCCATGAATACATAACATATGTGACTTCTAGCACGTTTTATTATTTACAAGCATAATATCTCTTATAATAAATTAAAATTTATCAAAACTTACGCACACACCGAAAGGCCGCACATCATCTTTTTCATTTTTGATATCTACTGTTGGTAATCCGTATAACATCTGCACTGTTTTGAATCATGGGACACAAGAGGGATGTAGGCACCAACAGACAATTCATCTTGGAAAGCAGATTATGTAAACTTACGGTATCAATAAATACAGTATGGTGCTGGAAGTGTATCATATTTTTCTCTTCATTACAATTTTCTTAATAACCTTTTCTCTAGCTTTCTTAATGGTAAGAATGCAGTATATAATACATAGAACCTAGAGAGGCCGTAGCATAACGGCCTATTTATGCTACGGATAAGGCTTCCAGACAACAGTAGGCTCTTAGTAGGTCAATTTGGGAAGAGTCATAAGTTATACACAGATCTTCAATTGTGCGGGAGATCCGTACCTCTAACCTCCCCTTCATTCAATAGTCACCTGTCCTTAGTTGATGTTATTCCCCCTCACAGGGATGCCCTTTCTTTCTGTCATTTGCTATTGTCTTCCCCTTTTTTAATGTTTATTTATTTTTGAGACAGAGAGAGTGCAAGTGGGTGGTAAGCGGGACACCACTTTAGAAAGGGTGATGATAAACGGACACTCGTCCAAGGTGACAGGTGAACTGAACACTGAATGAAGTAGCACATGTGACTGGGGGAAATACATGCAGGCAGAGCTTAGTAAGCAGCTAGCCCAGAATGAGGAGTAGATACAGAGGTAGGGAGGAAGGAGGCAACACTGTAAAAATAGCTATGGTCTATATCATAGACTCAAGAGCACTTGTAGACCACAGGAAGGATTTTGCCTAAATATGATGAAATAAATAGGTTTCTCCTAAATATGGTAGGAAGCAAGGGGATGTCTTGTAAGTAATGTTTACTAAAGCAGCATGGGATTTAATATGCTTTTTTAATGTTTATTTATTTATTTTTGAGACAGAGAGAGAGAGCGAGCGCTGGGGAGGGGCAGAAAGGGAGAGAGAGAGAGAAAGAGAGAATCCCAAGCAGGCTCCACACTGTCAGCACAGAGCCTGACATAGGGCTTGAACTCACGAACTGCAAGATCACAACCTGAGCCAAAATCAAAAGCCAGACACTTGGGGTGCCTGGGGGCGCTCAGTAGGTTCATTGTCCAAATTCAGCTCAGGTCATGATCTCGTGGTCGGTGGGTTTGAGCCCCACGTCAGGTTCTGTGCTGACAGCTCAGAGCCTGAAACTTGCTTCAGATTCTGTGTCTCCCTCTCTCTCTGCCCCTCCCCTGCTTATGCTCTGTCTCTCCCCCTCTCTCAAAAATAAATAAACATTAAAAAAAAAAAAAGAGCCAGACGCTTAACTGACTCACCCACCCAGGTGCCCCAGCATTGCATTTAACTTAGAATTATTTTCAAGTATTGTGGTCACTCAAAGAAGTCCTCTTGGCAAAGAAAAAGAGGTTACCAAACTCGTCTTCACACAAAATCCACTTGCTGAAATTGAAAATTGGTTCATTTTGTTTCAGGCTCAGTTACCTGGAAAACACTTCCCAGGTATGTTGATCCTTTTTATACAAAAGTGTCTTATTTAAAATATTTCTTTTACTTTTTCTTATTTGATTTTAGCATCTTTTATACTTTTTTTTTATTTTAAAGGTAGAAAATATTTGGTGTAAATAAAATTAAGCTTTAATGTTTGGTTTTCTTTTAGAGCACACTTTTTATTCTTCCATACAGAACTAATTATGACAAAATTAGGTATCACTTCTTGAAATTTTAAGGGTTATGTTGAAGATAAGTTATGATTTTTATGAAGAGAATCCCTGCCAGAGTAAGTGTGAAATTCCCAGACTTGCTTTATAGAGATACAGCCACCCACTCTTTTCCAAATATATAAAATTTACATTCACACACAACTATACTGTATGAAATATCAGTTTTGCTCAATTTAAAACTAAACTCTGGAAGGGTACTGGAATTTTGTACTCTTTAATTATTTATTAAATATTTACTATGTTCTGAACACTATACAGGGACAAACAACAACAAATTCCCTCACAGAGACCAAATATTTTATATTCCAAAAGTACCGGCACTAAAGCACTGGAACTTTCTTTTCTTTCTTTCTTTCTTTCTTTCTTTTCTTTTCTTTCTTTCTTTCTTCCTTTT
>NC_044311.2:138782823-138822823 GCF_007474595.2 Lynx canadensis
TGTCTGGGTTACCATCTATGCAAAATGAATTTATAAATATGTTCTACAAGGGGATTTTAAAGATAAATCCTCAGTTGCTCCCCAAACCTCATAAATCTTTATTAATTTATAGTCAAAGTAAGGTTGTAAAATTATGGCTCAATATAAATTCATACCAAACGGAGGTTCAGGAAAAAATCCTGGTGTATTTTATATCTTAAAAAAATGTGTGTGGGTGTGTGCCTGTATCGCTGGAGGAAAAAAAAAAAAAAAGGTGTTTACTGCCCATCAGAACCTGCAACACACAGTTGGATTAGATCACCAAATTGAACGCTTATGAGAGCAAACAGAGGTAGGTCCAATCATGTTTCTCATTTTACAGATGAGAAAAATGAGGCAGAGAGATTACAAAATGACAAAATGAAAAATGACAAAATTTACACAATTAACAATAATAACCTTAACTCATTTAATACATGACTGATTTGGGGCTCCTGGGTGGCTCAGTCAGTTAAGTGTCCGACTTCAGCTCAGGTCATGATCTCGTGGTTCATGGGTTCAAGCCCCACGTTGGGCTCTGTGCTGATAGCTTGGAGCTTGGAGGCTGCTTCAGATTCCGTGTCTCCCTCTCTCTCTGCCCCTGCCCTGTTTGTGCACTCTCTCTCTCTCTCTCTGTCTCTCAAAAATAAGCAAACATTAAAAAAAATTTAAAAATACATAACTGATTAATAATTCATAACATAACCAATTTCTTAATTAACTAGGGAATCAGTGTTAATTTGAGGGGTTAATACGAAGAGTAAATTTTTGTATAGATAGTAATTTAAAGGCCTACTGTCTAAAACACAACTGTATTAAAAAATCAAATAATATTTGGCATAGAATGCTGTAATGCCTTAGTTAAATGACCTAATAACTGGTAATGAGTTTTGCTTTCATAATGTTAGATGATAAGTAACACAAGGCAAAATAGTGCTAGGTAAATTATATAATTAATGTTGATTCAAATGCATTTAAACTGTTTATTATAATTATAAGAAAACACAAAATTTGTAATTTAAATCTATAAATAATTATATGTATTATATATATATATATAATGTTATTCTTTGCAAGTCACTTTATTTTTTCCTCAACACATTTTGAAAATTGTACATAATGTTTTTAATATGTTAGATTTCACTCTGTATAATGTTTTAATTTTCTCTTGTGATATTGAAGATACTATCGATCCAAAACGTAAGAAAAATAGGTAAACAGAGGCAAACTGAGCTGAAAAAAATTAGAAGTGCTTTGTCAATGTCTGAATCATCAAAAAGTAATCATAGAACCATTATTTTTTTTTTCCCAGACTTGTCAAGGACATGTATCTTCAAACAATATTATTTTCTGTGTCATCAAGATCTTTGGTAATGTAGCTTTTTTTAAACTAAATATACATTTAATTTAAACTATATATACATTTAATTATACATTAAATTTAAATTTATATATATATATACATATATATATCATCAGGATAACAATCCATCTTATTTTGTAAGTTTGCAAATTTCTTTTTAATGTATGATGGAAGTGCATATCTAAAACCCACATTCTGTTGAAATATATCACATAACTGTTGATCAATGTCAGAGAAAATTTACTGTTTATACACATATTTCTAATCTTATTTGAAAATGAATGTCAGAGGCAAATACATGTCAAAATTGAATTTTTAACACTAATCTTGAGTCTAATGAAATTGGCACTCTAAAAATCCAGTTAACTTACTAAAGTAAATATTGGATCAGGAAAGTAATAATAAATTTGAATGCAAATACACAGTGTAGAATATAATTGTAAATTCTAAAATATGCATAATATATTTTTTTAACAAAGAAGGTTTGTAAAGTGTAAAAGACAATCTTATACTATCTGTGGCTTTCGACTCTATTCACAGAAAATAATATGGAATATCTGCTCATGTTCTCAAAGTGTAAGTAATAGAACCACAAAAAAATATTCACCTACCTGCCTTTCAGTCTTATTTCATTCTGTGCATCTTACCTTACAGGATTTTTCACATTATGCCTTTGTCATCATTAACAGGAAACGTAACGGAAGTCCCCAATTATGTCTTACATTCTTATGCATTGAGGCCAAATGTTCCACTTCACTCTTATATTCTTCAGAGTTTCTACAAAATTGTAGTAATCAGTTCAATGAAAATTGCAGAGTTAAAAAATACGTGCCAAGGTTCATGTTTCTAAAATAGAATGGATGCTCCATTTCATTCAAATGAAGGATTTGGGTAGGAGGAATTATTAAATATATTTACTTCTTTACTTAAAAAACACATTTACTTCTAACAGCGCTGTTAGATATATAACAAAACAACTCGTCTTTGGCCTAAAAACTTTCCATTTTTATTTTGTCTCAAAATAAATGGTATCAATTCTTCAGTTACTAGCATTCCATTGCCTGAACCCTCTACATATGGAGGTTTCTCAGACTAAATCAAAGACTATTTCAGAACCCGAAAAAAAAAAACTTATATAAAAAATCCTTCTGACTACTTTCCAGGGGGGTTAAGGGAATGAATTATTTAGGTAATACACAGCACTACTGTGCAGATTAGGAATGTAATGTACATTTTAAGGTATTTTTAAATGATTCAGTTTAATGGATTACTTTAAGATTGAAATTGTTTATTGAAAGTAGGCATTCATAATAGATGCTGTGTTTCCTCCAGTTCTAAAATAATAAGACATTTGTATGAATCAATGAATAACAATGTCTCGTGTATTAAATAACTGATAGGGTTTGTATATTTTGTTTGGAAACTCCTGAATAAAGTTTGGTTGGATATAACCATTTGGCACAGCTATACTTAAACAAAAAAGAAAGAGATGAATTGTTAACCAATTAATTCTCAATCATGTGATTAAAAAGAACATACAGAAAGAATAGAAAATATTAATAATTTTAAGTCTTTTACATAAGCATAAATACTACTTTATCAAAAGTGAATCACCCCAGGATTATGTCCAAAGATTTATAGGTTAAAACCTCAAGCCATTTCTTCGGATGAAAAGTGCATTGTACATCACGCTAACAGCTTATGTAAACTCTGATTTTCTATACATTATGTAAAATTTGTTTAAAGTTGATTTATTTTTGAGAGACAGAGAGAGACAGAGCATGAGTGGGGGGAGGAACAAAGAGAGAGGGAGACACAGAATCTGAAGCAGGCTCCAAACTCTGGGCTGTCAGCACAGAGCCCAACAAACACGGGGCTCGAACACACAAACCACGAGACTGTGACCCAAGCCAAAGTCCAACGCTTAACCAACTGAGCCACCCAGGCGCCCCTGAGTTCCTCTGCTTTTTTATGTCATCATTTACTCATTGATTTTTAATCTCATATTGCCAAATGTGTAGAATTTAGAATAGAGGAAATAAAGCACTGTATAATATACACTCTACATGGAAAAAACGACCTTGACAGACACATCCCCATTACCTTGACTTGAAAAATGGAACATAAAAATTTTTCTCATGGAATGTCTAATTTTCATATGTTCGTGTCAGGACTTTAAGATTTCAGTGGCTTATAACTAACATTTTAAAGTGCAAAAGAAAGCTGTAAATAGATTTCTGAAGTACAAGCAGTGCAACATTATTCTCGTAATGTAATTGTGAGTTTACAGTTAAAGGGATTTAAAATTACAGATCTAGTCCTATTTTTGGAGTGGAAAGAAGCAATTGTATTGTGTGATAAGTTATCTTCCACCAAATGACTTATGGAACTTAAATTAATGTGAAATATAGACCGAGCAAAAAGAAGCTTTACATCAGCAGTTAGATTTGTCAAAACTATAACTTATTATCAACCAAAGTCCTTAACGATTTGACATTACAATCGAAACAACTTTCTTAGAAATAAGAGCAAAGGTAGTGGAATCCAGATACCCATACCTGTGTAGAGTAAATCCCCTCAAAAATTTAAATTTTCAGACAGAGAAAGAATTTCTGGAATAAATTATATCAAAGCAAAACAAAAATATCAATATATTATCATATGGGAGTCAACCAAGTTTGAAAATGCTCTTCCTTTTTATCAGTACAGAGAGTGGCAGAGTCAGATGTTTCTACCATCTGGAAGCTTCTAGTATCTTGATGAGAAAAAATAAATAAATTGGATACACTAAATCATTATCTTAGCCTCTACCCACAAATTCAGCTTTCTTCACTCATCTATTTCTTTCAACTTTGTCACAATTCTGGATAACATTTGAAATCAAATTGGGAAGGCTGAGATTAATAGAAAAGGTTACCAGAGTCTATCCAAAACATCATAATACAGACAAAGCTCTAGCTTTGAAATTATCAGACATCATCACCCTCTGTTGGAAGAGTCAGCTTATGAATGGCGGAGTTTGGAGATGAATTCCAGTTTGCCTTATTCTCAGAGGCACTAGCTGAAAATAAGCCAACAGCTTACAAAAATGCATTTTCCGGAGTTGGAAAGACCTGGGCTTGCAGCCTGATTCCATAACTTATTAATAACTTTCTGAATGCATGTTCTCTAAAATTTGAACCGAGGTGTCTCCTCTATAAAATGGTTTGATGATAGGAAAAATAATACCTATTTCAGAAAACTGATTTCATGATTAATTGAGGTGATCGTTGTAAAGCAGGCCTTGTAGTATCTAGCACACCCCGACACCCATAAATGGTCCTCTCTATCTGCCATATTTTTCTCTGGTTTTAACGGATTCCTTTACAGAAAGGCTTCAACTTTGGCTTTAAAATGCGATATAAATAAATTCAGTGGCTCAAACTTCATTGCCATCTTTATTAATAAGATAAATTGGGGTTCTTAAAAAATAAATGCAAGGAGGATTTTCCATTTAATTTGAATTTTACAACCAACCTGAGAATTGCAATAGCTCAATACACTTAAAATTCCGTTAGATAATTATTTGAGCCTCTAAGAAATTATATAATAGCATTTTTAAATAAATGATAGAGCTAGAAAGGTCATCAAATGAATTTTTAAAGTTCTTTTTGTTATAACTAAAATTCTGACAGTAGAAAGATAAAGCTATTTATCTGAGGTTGCACAGGTAGGAGTGGAGTAAACTGGATTTAAATTTGTTTCTCTTGTCACCTATTGAATACTTCCTAATCAATAACAAAATATGAGAAAACACACACACACATTTAGTTTGTATAATTGTATAGTATTTAATATATGTATGCACATCATGTTTTTAGATTGATCATATAGATTTTCTTTAAGCTAGATATGTGTATTTAAATTTAATTCCAACATTAATACTTTTTAATAATTTAACATCTTCTTTAGTTGTAGTTTCAATACATGTCCAAGTTTCAACAGCAAAGCAAAATTTGTATTTACAAATGATTTACAAATGATATATAATTAGATAATTATATTTTAAATAGAAAAAATAGCATGTGTATAGTTTTATAAATTCACATAACATATAATAAAGCACTGATACTTAAAATTCAGAGAAACAAAATAATTTCAAATGAAGTGAATGTCAATTACCCAAAAACTTGCCTAACTACAAAACAATAAGTTGCATTTAAAGCTTCTTCAATCAAAGAATATATTATTTTAAAAATAGAGAATCGTTGCAAGGAAAAAATACTAGTTACTTGGTTTATCATTCCTATTTTTCTCCTACTGATGCAAGTTAAGATTTTTCACGGATTACTGATTGAAATAAACAAATGTATAATAACTTATGGATCTTGAGAATAGGACACACTTTTTCAGACTTCAAATTGTCCAGTTTTTCAAACTATCCAGATTCTAAATTATCTTAAACTTGGTAGATTATGGGTATTTGTGATTAAAGACTATGTAGAACTTCATAAAAATGTTTGTAACATGAATAGCTTTATTATATGAAACATTCTGTAGTGAAATTCCCCGCTGTTGCTCAGTCACCTTTTTTTTTTTTTTACTACAGTCCAAAGGATATTATTTATAAACACCAATGCATGCCTCCAATGGAAACAGATATTGCAGGTGTTGTATCTGCACCATGGTACTGGCATCTTGAAGTCAGTTCATTCTAAAATTTCAAGACACATATCTACCTAACCTCAAAGATCTAGCTGAATGCATGTTATACATACATATATTTAACACTAAAGAATTATACAAAACATATGTATTGTGTGTGTGTGTCTTTCTATATATATGAGTGTGTATACACAGGCAAGATCAAGAGTAAAAATAAGAATGATTAAAAATACACACAAAATATTAGGTATACAATTTGGCTACGGATTTTCCTACAACTCACGCTAAGAAAGTGACCTTATTTAGGATCAATAAACTAGTCTGGCCTAGAGCATTAGGTTTACATTGATTAGAACTCCTAGAGACTTTTCATGTTATTCGTGCATAAACTGGAGACAATGAAACGGAAAGCATACTAAAATGTTAATTTTTAGCGAAGTGATGAGCATGTTCAAAAATGAGAGAAAATGGAAACGGATAAAAACATGATTTAAAGTATGTTACCATCAACTAAACTACCTAAGGGTTAATCTTCCTACGCCAGAGTAAATGGCCCTTGGACCCAACCAGAGGAACATCTGACCTAAAGATGGCAAAGAGTAATCAGTGGGTGTGAATTCCATAGTATAGAACGACAGCAAGTAGCGATAATTAGATCCTTGAACAGCGCGAAGAGCTTGCATGAGGGTGTTCTCTGTTTGATTTCAACTGTGGTATGACCTAGTTGCCACCGATAAAGAATAGAAATAAATTCTGGCGATTTAAGTTTTATGGTTGTTTAAGACCCAAGTAAATGGGAGTTTATTGCACACCGTCATTATCATCAAGACGCACTTCTTTAAGGGTAATTGTTAATGATGTTATGTGAGAGTGTATAGAAAAAGAACTTTGAATTAGCAGTCTACCGCCACCGAGGTGGAGATTTCAATGTCAGCCAGGGTGATTTTAAATAGCATGTGTTGGTATAAGTACCTAATCATAAAAAATTATTATGTACTAAATTAGAAAAATAGGTTCTAAAAAGACAATAGGGTGAAAATACATAAAAGTGGAACTAACAATCACTTATAAATTTTTAATGGCATTACTGCTGTCACTTAGCTTAGTCTACCATTTTTATTTGACAAAGTTCTTTTCAATAAGAGGCATCTGGGATACTTCATTTTAATTACAATTGCTTTAAAAGGTGTGTAAATGCAAGAGAACTTATTTCACCACTTTTATAAGGGACTTGGAGGAGAATGAAGCTATATCTTTTGAACTCTTACTACTTAAAAAAAATAACTATTGATTTTTGAGAGATGGAGAGACAGAGCACCAGCGGGGGGGTAGGCGGGGCAGAGAGAGAGGGAGACACAGAATCCAAAGCAGGCTTCAGGCTCTGAGCTGTCAGCACAGAGCCCAAAGCGGGACTCTACACTGGACTCAAACCCACAAACCACGGGGCTCAAACCCACAAGTGGTGAGATCATGACCTGAGCCGAAGTCGGACGCTTAACGGCCTGAGTCACCCAGGCACCCTGACTCCTACTATTCAGTCCCACTGTGCTAGGTGTTTGCACACATTATCCTTTTAATCTCTTCAATAAACCTATGAGGAATAGATTATTTTATTACATTGAGATGGAAATTGAGAATGCTCATAATGTAATACAATTTAATTGAAGTCATTCAAACTAGCAAATAAGTCAAGTTGCAAAATCCTGTTCAGCCAGACTTTACATCTCAGGATTTTTCTAGTATGCTGTGCTTTTTAAGATGTACGACAGTCTCTCAGGTATCACAGACAAAGACACAGAGACGCAGCTTAATCTGAATGGTACTAGGACTCCAAGAAGCCATACTCATGGAAATGAGCCATGGTCATCGTCTTTCTACTCTCAGAGATACATAAATATATCTGAACTCTTTTAAGTTAATCTTAGCACTGATTCACAGCTTATGCTCTGCACCCAGATGTATAATCAAGATACCTTTGATAAACATACAAACTTAGAAAAGGTTTTATGTTTCTATAACTTGTCTGTGTTGTAACATAGAGATTTAAGATGGCAGAGAATTATATAACTGGGTCCGTAGCTCAGGGTCTGCACAACCAACGTTTATTATGTCCTCTATAACATATCTTGTTGCCCGCAACCTGTGGCCATCACTTAATACATCCCAGGCACTTTTGCACCCAACGGTAGTGTGCCTATTAAAAACCAATTGTGGGGGCGCCTGGGTGGCGCAGTCGGTTAAGCGTCCGACTTCAGCCAGGTCACGATCTCGCGGTCCGGGAGTTCGAGCCCCGCGTCAGGCTCTGGGCTGATGGCTCAGAGCCTGGAGCCTGTTTCCGATTCTGTGTCTCCCTCTCTCTGTGCCCCTCCCCCATTCACGCTCTGTCTCTCTCTGTCCCAAAAATAAATAAAAATGTTGAAAAAAAAAAATTAAAAAAAAAAAAAAACCAATTGTGAAGGTTTCAAAACACATGTATACTGGTTGTACACCCATTACCTCAACTGGTAAAGTATGAGTGCAAACAAAGAGGAATTGTTGCTTTTTCTCCCTAAGGAAACCAAGCAAAAAGACTTAGATTCAATAAAGGAAAGTTTCAAAATGAGTGTTCTGAGGAGTAAGGGATCGAGCTAGAAAGATTCTTGTCAAAATCAAGAATTGCACTGAGATTATTTTCTAAGTAACTTGAAGCGATCACCCCAGCTAAAATAAAGCAAAAGCAAATTTAAAATTGTATAATTTTCTTTCTTTTGAATGTATCTTTCTTTTGAAAGAAAGATGATGCAGAACTTTATGCTTAAAGAAAATCACTTGGTCGTATTTCACAAGATTGATGTAAAAATGAAATTTTATATGCTCTAAATTCTTTTAAAGAGGTATTTATTAAAAGACTTTATGATTATGGGGGCGCCTGGGTGGCTCAGTCGGTTAAGCGTCCGACTTCGGCTCAGGTCATGATCTCACAGTTTGTGGGTTCGAGCCCTGCATCGGGCTCTGTGCTGACAACTCGGAGCCTGGAGCCTGCTTCAGATTCTGTGTCTCCCTCTCTCTTTGCCCCTCCCATACTCATGTTCTGTCTGTCTCTGTCTCTCAATAATTAATAAACGTTAAAAAAATTAAAAAAAGAATTTATGATTTTTTATGACTAGATTTCATGATTTTTGACCAAATGTTTATTTCAGTTACATAAGGTAAGGGGCTTTTTCATGTATTTTACCATCATTGTAGACATTTGTTGATTTAGCAATTTCACATTTTCCCATTTTTGGCTACATTCTCTGAGTAAGCCACACAAGAAACATGTGGTTACATGGTTATTTGACTTAAATCTCTTTGGGTGCATGTGCTGCAAATCCTGAAAGGAAAATTATTTTTTTAATGTCTGTTTATCTTTATCATCTTTCCCCAAATCGCTCCTTGTGGATTAAAGTTGTCATGAATTGAGTTAAATTTAATACACAAGTACCTCTGTAGGGGTAGTCATTTCGGTAAAACCTCTCTGAATAAAATTCCTCTCTTCCCATCAGCATCTTGCATATAAAAATGATGTCATTGGATAAATCCTAAAAATAATCAACATTCTTCAGTAAGTGGACAGAAGGACATCAGGTCATCATCTGTGAAATAGAAGTCAAAATAACAATGGCAAGACCCAATCAGAATTGTTAATATTCTGATAATTATGCAAGCTCTGAGTGACCTATGCCATAATAATGTTTATTGATCAAGAATCTGATCACTAAGACCCTTAAATTTTCAATATATAAAATTATACTTTATATTAAAGACATATTCCAAGGAGATAATATATTCTAGGAGATAATATATCTTTGTAATAAACTTTAACTTATTTTTTCTGTAAATGCAAAAATAAATCAAAATTGAACTATTTAAACTTTTTCCATTTAATGTGATGCCTATATTTTTAAAACCATAATTCAGCTATTTACTGGCTCTGGTTATATAACTTCAAAGTGACTGTAACTATAGATTATATATATGCCATTGATAACATCCAATATCCTATATTCTTAACCCTTACAGGTTCCCGTATTCTCAATAAGCCAGAGCAATGCCAATATCTGGGTCAGGCCTTTATTCTATAAGAAAAACAATGGTCATGTTCACTTTTTGTTACCGTGATGATATACTCAATAGCAAACCAAACACATTAATGTTATTGCCAGTAGTGAACAAATTTGGAGTAAGTTTACCCCTATGTCAAGGAAACTACCTCCTTTGTTTACCTTGTCCAGTTCAGTCCCTATAAATAACTAAGCAAAAGTGTGACCCACAGGATTAATTTCCTATTCCACAACATGATACACAAACCTTAATACTTACATCCAGTGAACTTTCACAGTCTCAATCTTTTTCTGATCTCAAACTCTCTCTTCTCCATTAAGATGGAACTCACTAATCCCATTGTCTGCATAAGGGACTCTCTTATCTCTCTGCTTCTGTTATTCCCTCTACGTGAAGCATTCTTCCTCTCTCCTCTATCAAGTTTCTCCCAAACTTTATATAGTTCATGTATCCTACTCAGTTTTCCTGACAAAACTTTGCAAATTCAGCTCCCCCTACCCCCCCCCGCCCTTTCTTCTACTCCTACAACCTCTAAGCCTTATATTGTTTTAGTTCATTTATGGGTCTGACTAGCCAGTTGCTATGGACTCATCTGTGTCCCTAAAATTCATATGTTGAATCCCTAAGTCCCAATGTGATACTATTTGGAGATACGGCCTTTGGGAGGTAACTAAGGATAATTATGGTATGTTTGTCTTGCTTTTGTCATCTTGTTTTAATTCAGTGTGCCTATCAGACTTTACACATTCTCATCCTGCATGTCCCTACCACTTGCTATATTTAAACCACAGTAAAATCCTCATTTGCGGTGTTGACCTTGGTATCATTTGAATTGTTTGCCATAAATAGAGAAATGGATTCAAAAATCGTATGCTGCATTTGGTTGTAAAGGAGTCATCTCACTGATCCAAAATATGCCCTTAATGATTTATTTTTTAAGTTTTTATTTAAATTCCAGTTAGCTAACATACAATATGATATTAATTTCAGGTGTACAATATAGTGATGCAACATTTCCATACAACACCCAGTGCTCATCACGACTAGTATACTCCTTAATCCCCATCACCTATTTAACCCATCTCCCACCGACCTCCCCTACGGTAATCACCAGTTTATTCTCTATAGAGAATCTGTTTCTTGTTCTCTCTCTCTCTCTCTCTCTCTCTCTGTTCTTCCCTTTACTTATTTATTTTTCTTTCTTTTATTTTCCCATAAATTCCACATATGGTATTTGTCTTTCTCTACTGACTTGTTTCATTTAGCATAATATAATCTAGCTACATTTGCAACAACATGAAGGGAGCTAGAGAATATTATCCGAAGTGAAATAAGTCAGAGATTCAATTTTTGATTATGGCAAAATTTAAAACACATAATTACAAATATAAAAGTTAATAATGAAAATCTGACCTATCTTAGAAATCCTATAATACTTTATGTAATTTAGATATGTTCTTATAAATTTAATATGTTCTTATAAAATCAGCAACTAGTATGCTCATTTTAAAGTTGTGGAAATCAAGACTTAAAAACAAAGAAATCAACAATAGCATATATATATATATATATATATATACACACAGCACAGCAAGTTTCAAGTTCAATTCTGAGTCCAAATATAAGCCATCTTAATATGGTTCAGTTTCTCCAGTTACCTGTTATAATATATGCCCAAAAATATTTTCTTTTTTAATGATCTAATAACTGTACCACATTATTATAAAGAAACCCATCCAAAATTTGAAAGATACCTCTTAAATATAAACTATAGAGCCCAGCAATAGATTCACAGAAATATAGACAACTGATTTTTAGTAAGGGCACAAATGCAGTTCATACAAAGGTGATGGTTTTCTCAACAGATGGTGCTGAAAAATTTGTATGTCCTTATGCAAAATAATGAAACTGGACACAGACCTTAAAACTTACATAAAACTGAATTCAACATTATCTTCTCTGGTGGGTCTATCTATCATCCATCTTTATCGGTCTAGCTAGCTAGCTAGCTAGCTATGATGTATCTGTCTATCATCTCTTCTGACATTCAATAACTTGTCGGTAGGAAGGTCCAAATAAAGACCGGACCAATTTGCCTTAATTTGAGGCAAAATTCATGGGCCATTCCAAATCTATAGGATCCGTGGAAACTTCTGGATTGCATCCAGTTTCTCCCTCTCCTTGTTTCTATCACTCCTTTTCAGGAGTTATTCCTTAGAGCACTTGTGATTACACACCTATCACTCAAAGCTGCTTCAGAATATTTTTTTCCCAGGAATGTGATTTCAGATTAACTAAAGAAAAGACCCTAGAAAATGGGATTTGGTTCTTGAAAATTGTGCTACTTTACAGAAATGTTATAAATAGTAAAACAGTGAAGGATTTGGAAAGAAGGACATCAAAAAGACTAAAATTTGGAAGCCTATTGAAGTTTAGGAAGAAATCGGTGGCCTATCGAGAATTTGTGATAATCTCCTTGTATGGACTTTCCTGAGCTAATCCCTACACTTGCTCTTTCAATATCCGAGGAACATAAGATGATTTTGTTTGTTTATATTATTTTGTGGATGATTTTGTTTGTTTCTATGATTCTGTATTTCATATTATGTTTGTATTATTCTCTTTCAACAAAATAACACTTCAACATTTATTTTTAAGGCTGAATCAACAGTGTTGTCATATTGAATAGACAAGATATCACAGAAATGAAGAAAAGAGTGTCAAGATAGAAGATAATATAATGCATGATTCTTCACTTGAGTTTATTCATTTTCGTTACAATCAATTGGCCATCTTGTTTTTCAATAAGTAATAATTAAATATCTCAATCTCTTCTTTTACACTAAGTAAATTATCATACTTTTCTTGTTCTTTGGCTTCTAATCCATTTTTCCTCTGGAAAATTAATAAGAATTTAAAGTACCATATTTCATAAATGTCACTACATAACTGCATATTTTGCCACAAAATAATACAGAGTTTTTGTTCATTTGTTAGTTTTTGCCTCTAACATCCCTTTCTTTTTTAGATCCAACTGTTTTTCTACATAGTGCTTTCAAATGGACCCGGGGTAAATTTTGCACCTGCAAAGCTTTAATTTACTTTTAATTTTATTTCACTCTCAGACTACTGTCTGCCATTTTCCATATAGCTATGAAATCCATTCCTTTTTAATTAATTGACACTGACTCACCAAAATCATCTTTTACCTTTGCTAGCAGGTTTTATGTAAGATTTACACTAAATATTTTAAGGTAATTCAAATCTACAAATCAAATTTACAAAGAAAGTATTGACTATATATGATGAGTATATTTTCCTGGATATTTGAGGATAAATTGGGCTTTAGATACAAATGATAAAACTGTTGCAAAATGGCTAACTTAAGAAACAGGAATCATATTCTGGTGGATGACAGCTGTTAAATTTTCTTGAAATACAGAACTTCTATAGAAAAAGCTAGTATTTGTCTTCCTTCATTGAAGAGACTAGGAAACATGTCCCCAGTAGGTTCATGTGGCCAAAAAGCAGATTCTTTTTTTTTTTTTTCAACGTTTATTTATTTTTGGGACAGAGAGAGACAGAGCATGAACGGGAGAGGGGCAGAGAGAGAGGGAGACACAGAATCGGAAACATGCTCCAGGCTCTGAGCCGTCAGCCCAGAGCCTGACGCGGGGCTCGAACTCCCAGACCGCGAGATCGTGACCTGGCTGAAGTCGGACGCTTAACCGACTGCGCCACCCAGGCGCCCCCCAAAAAGCAGATTCTATTTGAGGACAGTGGTGGAACTGTGTAGTAAAAACAAAAATGGAGTTCAATGGTCCTTCAGGTCACCTTTTCTTTCTTTTTTTTATTCCTTTCTATTCCAGCTTACCTATGTTGAAAGTGGAATTCCTGGCTCTTCATGGTAGTTAACGAACAGACAGGAGGAGAAAAGCAAAAAGAGAGCACCGTGAAGATTAATCCCAAGGACTTTCTTCACGTGGTAAAAGCCTATTTCTGAATGTGTTACTAAGAAAATGGAAAGCTGTTTCAAAACATAGGTTGAATCTTTGTTCCAATATTCCCAGGGTGAAAAAGCGTTACACCTCTGTGTCTGTTTTAATCAGTCCTGGTATTGCCAGGAACTCTTTCTCCAGAAACAGCAACATTTGGAGTCTTTCTGATAATTAAGAAAGATATTTCTGGAACATCGTTTATAATGAATTCCAATGGCTAGAACAGTGGAGTATGTGCACAGGTTGTACATGTGCAGATACATATGTTCGTACACATCCATGAACTAAAGAAGGAGAACAAATTTCATTTCGGTGATGTTTAACCACTTGGAAACCTCTCCAAATTCTGCTTTTCACATAGGGGTATTCAAAATACTAATGTACGCAAATGTTCATGAAAGCAAAACAAATCATTAATGAGAAAGCCTGTGACCCTGCCATTCTTATATATATATGTATTTTTTCTGAATCATTTTGTTTTTAGAGAATGCATGTTATTTTATTCATGGGTATCTAAGACTGAAAAAGGCTTCAGAAGCCATCTTATTCAATGTCCACTTAATACTAGTTTTTATGCCAACGTGTCTCACCCAGAAAGAAAAATCAACCCTACCTAAAATGACTCATTCTATATGGCGTTGATTGAAAACATATTCATACCTGTTGTATTTTGGACAAAACAAGAAAGTATTTTCTGGTACCTTCCACATTGTATCCATTATTTAGGATTTGATAGACTACTATTGTTACAAACATACCCTGGATCTAACCCAACAAATGTTAGTTCTCACTCGTCTCAAGTCCAATGCCTGTTAGTTGGCTGCTCTCTAGGGCAATTTTATACTTGTTGTGGCTCAGAAATGTAAGCTGCCTCTATTTTACAGTAACTGAATCTCAACCTGAGGCTGCCCTGAGGGCAGTGGCAGTGGAAGAAACAGTGTGAACTTCCACTTGCTTCTAAATGCCTCCTACCAAAAGTGATACCAACTCCCTTTTACAGTCAACCAGCTAGTTTGGTCCCAGGGCTCCAGTCTAACTTCCTGGAAAGCTGGAAGGTTTCCCAAAATCCCCGGAAAGAGAGGAGAGCCCAATATGGTGAGCACAAGTAGTTTCTACTACACTGTATATAATGGCTGTGAGATCATGAGTGTTCATGCGCATCGATCTTTTAACATTCTAGTTTTCTCATTTTAAAATGTGGGGTAAGAAGGCTGACCCAGACCCTTGCACAGCACGGGTTTGAACTGCACAGATTCCCTTAGATGTGGATTTCTTTACATAAATACAGTACAGTAGTGTAAATGCATTTTCTCTTCCTTATGCTTTCCTTAATATTTTCACCTCGTTTACTTGCTTGTAAGAATACAGTGCGTGATACACATAACATACAAAATATGTATTAATTGATTGTTTATGTTATCAGTAATGTCTGTCCACAGTAGGCTATTAGTGGTTAGGGTTCGGAGGAGTCATAAGTTATACATAATTTTCAACTGCTCAGGGGTTAGCACTTCTAAGCCCTGAACTCCTGTGAAGATTAAATAGGATAATTTATGAGCCTCATATAACTCCTAGTCTGAAATCTAGTAAATGACCAAAAAATGCTAGTTCTTTATTTTTAAGGAAAGGGCCTCATAATTATTGTTTCTTGATAATGAGTTATTTTTTTTTAATTTTTTAATGTTCATTTATTTTTGAGGGAGAGAGAGAGAGAAATAGAGCATGAGCAGTGGAAGGGCAGAGAGGGAGACACAGAATCTGAAGCAGGCTCCAGGCTCTGCGCTGTCAGCACAGAACCCGACGTGGGACTCAAACCCGTGAACCTTGAGTTCATGACCTGAGCCCTGGTAGGACCCTCAACCCGACTGAGCCACCCAGGTGGCCCATAATGTTATTTCTTGGGGCTATATGTTTAAGCACACTTACTGGAAATTTTCCAGTTTCAATTTCACATGGTGCTGTTTCTGTAACTCTTTCAAACAGGAGGGGAAGATCATTCAGGTAAAAAGGGAAATGTATTATGAAATAAAATGAGCCTTTTTAGAATATGCATTGATAGCATTTTTAACTATTTTGTCATGGTAAATTTACGTGGTAAATGAATTAAAGATGGAAATAGATATAAAAATTTTAAAATACAAAAGTTTGATCCATGGTCTTAGAGAATAAATATTTTATTTTTAATTTCATTTAGTATTAAGAAATTTTATAAGCCTGAAACATCCTTATTCAGAACCACGAATGATATCACTGGTGGTATGGGCAATTGTGAGAGCAAGTAAATTGAATTAAACATGTGTATGAATATTAAAGTAAATATTACAAAGAAAGTGTGTTTATAGCTGCAGAGTAAGTTACAACTATTTACAAGAACATTTGAAGTATGCATTCTTATTTTATAGACTGTGTGGACTTTCTTTATTAATTCTTTTAGAAATTACTTGTTTTTACTCTTGTCTTCAGAAAATTATTGTGTGCCTTTTAATTTAACTGTCTAAAATGTTTTTCAAAATACTATTTCACATAATAAGGTTGCCTGATTAATGTCCATTATTATTTAATTTTTTTATTATTTTTTGAGAGAGAGAAAGAGCACAAGTGGGGGAGGGGCAGAGAACTAGGGAGACAGAATCTGAAGCAGGCTTCAGGCTCCCAACTGTTAGCACAGAACCATAACGGGGCTTGAACTCACAAACTCCAAGATCACGATCTGAGCTGAAGTTGGACGCTTAATCGACTGAGTCACCCAGGTGCCCCTAATGTTGTCCCTTATTAAATTAAAAGTTTATCAGGTCACATTTGTTTTCTCCTATGACGATGCTGAAAAGACAAAAATGTAAAAATATCCCCTAAATTGGTGAGACCAAGATCTCCTGGACAATGATGTGCCTGACTTAGTAGACAATGTAGAGTCTGGAAAAAACAGTGCAGAGAGGAGAGAAGGGGACGACACGGAATTTCTCAGGTTTTCCTTTTCCAACTTCCCTGTTCTTATCCCAATCATCCCCCCCCGTAACACCACACACGTTGTTCTTCAATAGTTTTCCTTGGCTCCCCGTTCACTGAGAAATTTCCACGCCTTCGTTATAATATTTGGACAGAATAGACATGGTTACAGTTCCTGGTTTGGGCACAAGTATTGCGAATTCCCAAATGCTCTCCATTGTTCTTAAATAACTTCAACCACCTTCTCGCAGTAACACATATTGAGCTGAGGCAGGGTAATGAAGAAGCAAAATTCAATAATGAAAGATTGACTTTTCATTGTAGTACTCCTTCTTCTGTGATTCAAATTGCTTGAAAGTACTGTGTATGTCTTTGATCACTGTAAGTACTTCCAGGTCTCTAACAAAATGTTCACAATATTTTCGCCTAAGTAAAGTTTATATCAATTATTAAAGGGGTGTTCTTTATTGAAATAATATGGTTCCCAACCTAAAACTGGAGATCTGAGTTTCATAAAACCTAGCAAACAGAATTTTAATATGACAGATTTTTCTTTCCCAAAGCAAAAAAGCCTATTTCTCCTTATTTGAGTTAGGCATAAACAATTAGCATCCTACATGACATTATATATATATACATGTATATATACATGTATATATATATATACATGTATATATACATGTATATATACATGTATATATACATGTATATATATATATAATGTCATGTAGGATGCTAATTGTTTATGTATATATATGTATATATATATATAATGTCATGTAGGATGCTAATTGTTTATGCCTATGTTTATGTATATGTATATATATACGTATATATATGTATATACATATATACATATGTGTACATATATGTATGTATATGTATGTACATATATATACATATATACATATACATATATGTATATTTATGGATGTATGCCCATGTTTTATTAACTCTTTCAAGTAACTTTGAGTCCCAATTACACCAAATTTTTCTTCCCTAAAACAGAGTATAAGAAATAATCCTTATCAGGGTTCACTGACATCACATGTTATTGGAAAAACCTATTCTTGTTACTAGGTGTATATATATATATACATATATATGTCTTTTTTAGTTGTATGAGATTTTAAGATTGAATTAGCTTCTCAAAACCTATATTTACTGATGGCAAAACAGGAAATCAACAATTATATAATAGAGTGGACAGCATTTTCTTTAGAGTGGATATTGGCAATATTCAGTGAAAGCTTTTAGCTCAATATTATGTTTCAAATCTGTGTGCTACTGAGTTTCCAGGAAAAAAAAAATACTCATTAGCATTTAATCAAGAGAGTCCTGGGCTTTTTCCATGCCTCCAAAAACTGTCAAAGTACTTTGTTTAAATGATGAATAAGGTTATAAAGAAAAAACATAGCCTCTTCATAGTTAGATAATATCAAATTTAAAACAGAGCATTAACCTGGATGGTCAGTCTCTGTGGAAAAGAATATAACCCTGTCAAGTTTTAGTACCATTTTAACACTCATTTCAAAGTGAGAAATACAGGTAACACAGTTAAAGTATGCAACATTTAAATCACATAATGCAGGAACTACATAGAAACAAGGAACACTGGTCAATTTATAGTATCTATTCTTTAACCATATAAAATATTTTGTCATTAAATAGAAACATAAAAGCTTGCAGTTTGAATATCAGGCTGAGCCCAACTATGTACCTCCTTTTATACCCAAAGTCACATTAAGTGGCAGAATTTAGAGTCCCATAGAAATTGCATATAGTATATCTTGAACGGTATGGTGTTCCTCTCTTTTGTTTTCTGTTGGATCTTTATCACTTAATGCTGGTCAATTGGAAGGGTCTCCAATCGGTTCTTGGCCTCATTCCACTTATGTCTTGGCTCCTAGAGTCACCTATGTGAAAAGCCATATCACACCATGCATTTCTGTGCTTTATATCTTTATCTGGTTCCTACCTTTAAGAATATAGTCTACATACTCTATTATAAAGATCTAGACTATCAAACAGTAAATATTACCCATATCATAGGATTCCCTCCTTTAGATCCCTTCCTCCCTTGTATTTTATACTTCAAAGACCCCAAATTACTGCTATTTCCTGACTCACTCCAGACAATGGCTTCCATTATCTATGATTTTATTAAGCTGCTCTTGCCCCCACTCTGTTATGACATTCTCCTTGTCTCATTCATTAGGCTGCACACTTGACTTTTCCTTTAATATTAGTTCAAGTGTTAACTAGTTCAGGCAACTCCTCATGATTTGTGCTTCTCTAACTGGGGTAACTTACCCTTTCTAAATATTTGTTTTTAATTTTTTTAATGTTTGTTTATTTTTGAGAGAGAGAGAGAAACAGATCATGAGTAGGGGAGCATAGAGAGAGAGGGAGACACAGAATGTGCATCAGGCTCCAGGCTCTGAGTTGTCAGCACAGAGCCCGACGCGGGGCTGGAACCCATGAACCGCGAGATCATGACCCGAGACAAAGTCAGACGCTTAAAGGTCTGAGCCACCAAAGGACCCCAATTACTTTTTAAATTTTTTTACTGTTTATTTATTTTGGGAGAGAGAGAGAGAGAAAGAGAGAGAGCAAGCAGAGGAAGGGCAGAAAGAGGGAGACGGAGAATCCCAAGCAGGTTCCACACTGTTAGCACAGAGCCTGATGAAGGGCTCAACCACATGAACTGTGAGATCATGACCTGAGCTGAACACAAGAGCCTGACGCTTAACCAACTGAGCCCCCCAGGTGCCCCAATGTCATGTATACTTATTATTGTTTACTAGAGTTGGCATTTGTCTTAGAATTATCTTTTTTTTATTTTCTGCTTTACAACTAGGTTGATAGCTCCTTGAGGTCTACGCCTCAATTATCTCATCCTTAATTATCCCATTTTGGTATCATTGAACGTCTCTACAACAACATCCTTGATAACCTGGATCCCAGCCTCTGACCTGAGAAAAAAAGATGCTCTTAAACTTTCAACTTTCATATTCATAAACGGACACTCCTTTTATCACAGATCAGTGTATTCTCAGAATGTAGCCTTCAAATTACTAGAAACATTATCTGGTATATTTAATGTAAATGAAGTTCAACACAAAAGGCTTTTTCTCCTCCCAGCATGGGGCTTCATTGCTAAGAAAGTCGTTTCTCTGAGCAGGTGTTTCCATGTGTCAGCTTGCAGGAAGTCACTTAAAACCAAGGGACACGGGGTAGTTTCCATGGAAGCAGAAATTAACCCCTGGCAATCCCATACCTGGTTGACATCTGGTACAGCCTCCATCAGAGATAACAATTCAGGCAAATTACTCTTCTAAAAGACAAATACAATTAAGAGCAGTTATCTTAATAGTCATTTCCTGTATTACTGTAAATGTCCCGTTGTGACATATATTATGTACTAATATGAAACAGCCACATCTAATTAACTTCTTTTTCCAAATCATATTTATTTATTTATTTTTAATTTTAACGTTTGTTTATTTTTGAGAGAGAGAGAGAGAGACAGAGTGCGAGCAGGGGAGGAGCCAAGAAAGAGGGAGACACAGAATCCAAAGCAGGCTCCAGGCTCGGAGCTGTCAGCACAGGGCCTGATGCAGGGCTGGAACTCACCTATGGTGAGATCATGACCTGAGCCAAAGTAGGCCGCTTAACTGATTGAGCCACCCAGGTGCCCTTCCAAATCATATTTCTACCTTTTAAGTGACGATACCATAATAAACTTTGCTTTTTTTTAAATTTTTATTTAAAACCTGTTTATTTGAGAGAGAGAGAGAGCGGGAGAGGGACAGAGGGAGAGAGAGAGAGAGAATCTCAAGCATGCTTCACATTCAGCGTGGAGCCAGAATTGGGGCTCAATTCAACCTTGGGATCATGACCTAAGCTGAAATCAAGAGCTGGACGCTCATCCAACTGATCCATCCAGGAGCTGCTAAACTTTGTTATTTTCAGAATGACTTTAAGAATGATATCCATGCTTCCCACTTACTACCTTCTTCTCTTCCCAGGTGTTTTCTACACTTGTACTTGTCCATAGTCTCAGGAAAGATTTCAATGACTTGGGAAAATATTTCAATGTCTTGGGCTGGTGAAAAATACTTCTCCGTTGTTTCTGGTGCAACCAGGGAAGTTGGCGTCTTGAGAGACAAAGGATTTAAGTGTCTCCATTGGCATCATTTCATTCAGATACCTAAGGCTTGGAAATACTAAAGGCAACCACAAATTTCCTCACCTGAAATTTTTCCTTACTTTCCTCTGGAGCTGACTGGTCATCCAACATTTTTAAAACCCTTATCACATGAAGAATTAAACTTTTGTAGAGCACACAATTGTATGTAAGTATATTCTACATATGTATATGTGTGTGTGTGGTGTGTGTTTGTATGTCTAGTCTATGTCTATTTCTATGCTTTTGTCTATGTCTGTCTATCTATCTATACTAACATTACATAAAAGTATATTCTACATCTATATGTGTCATAAAACATCTATGTTATACATCATTTTCATTTGCCATGATTGCTAATTAACTATAAAAGCAGATGATAAAATAAATATATGGGAATTTTCTATGTAGAAGGGAAAAATATATTTCCTCATACCCACCTGCTACAGTTATCCTCTATACAAAACACATACAGAGTTTTCCTGTACATATCAACATTCCATCCTCTTTCCATCTAGAAAAGCCTTTAAGTTAATTAAAGTTCACATTGGCATAGTTGTTTTCAATATAGTGAATGAACTCCATGGAAAAATCAGCTGACATTGAAATTATTTTAATGGCTAGGTTTTCCTCCATGCAAGACTCTTTTCCTCCATGCTTGACACAGAAATCACCTGTGTGCCATAGAGCTTTTTTTTTTTCAAGTCTAGAGATTAGAAACATGGATATTTATTGCAGTTAAGAAACTAAGAATTTCAAAGAGGCAATTTCTGAAAGCTGGCTAAAAAATGACCTCATTCTCCTTCAAGTTTATTGTCAACACAATGCTGTGCTGGCGTTCCAAGATACATGATGTGGTTCAATTCTTTCTGCACGGGCTTCAGGGGCATGTTTCTCAATAAAGAATTGTGTTTGAATGGCTGATTTTATTTGTTTCCAAAAGATTGCCCCCTTTATAATTCATCCAAGTAGGACAACACTGCTATAAACATAGCAAAATATTTATAATTTGGGATAGTAAATATCACTTTCTGTGCTTTGATAGTTTGGAATGAGTCAAAAATTTTAAGCTCTTCAAAGAGATAGATGGGAATCTATTAGATAAAAATTCTATATTTCTAATTCACTCAATTGCCAGTTTGTAGGTTATCATCTCACGCATTCAAAGTATGCTCTGTGAAAGACTGATAATATATAAAATGATCTCTACCAATAAGAGATAAGTACAAAAATTGAGACTAAGCATTTAGTCTACTAGACTAATAAATCTAATAATTTAACATTTGGGTTGTACTTTGCAATCCTCTGTTTTCTTTCAATTTTTTATAGTAATTCATTTTTCATTGTATTTTACTGAAGATTAAGTTTGGAAAAATTGACTCTTCACCACAGCTAGTTCAAGAAGCACTGAATTAGAGAACCTTGATTTTCCAAATTTTTTTTTAATATTATGCAAAAGTTTCATTTCTGAAAAAGCTAAATGCAGAGCTGCTCTGGATAAAGTGTAGATAGAGGAAAACTACTGCTCCTCTTTTCCCACTGAGGCAGAAACAGGAGGCTACAGGGGACAGGGAATTAACATCAAGAACAAACCACCAGGGCACCTGGGTGGCCCAGTTGGTTAAACGTCCGACTCTTGAGTTTGGCTCAGGTCATGATCTCAGGGATTTGTGAGTCTGAGATCCACGTCAGGCTCTCTGCTGGCAGTGTGGATCCCACTTGGGATTCTCTCTCTCTCTCCCATTCTCTAATCCTCCCCTGCTCATGCGCTCTCTCTCTTTCTCAAAATAAATAAACAAACTTAAAACTTTTTTAAAAAATTAAAAAAAGAACAAAGAGCATCAAACAAAAAGAAGTGTGAGAAATGTCTGAAAATTGTATGCTGGAAGCCGAGCTACCCAGCCTGAGTGGCAAAGCCCGGGCCGTGGACGGATTGGTGACTGCAAGGCGGCCCGCCGACAGTGAAGCTTCTTGTCCTCCCGCTTTTAGGTAATTTGGCCCTAAAAGTACCTGGGGTATTGTCTGTTGGGGAATTTCCCTCTGGGAAAAGAACCAGTAAGAAAGAAAATAAGGTTCCACAAGAAATTGTGCGGCCTTACGTTTAGCCCTTGCCATCCCCTATGGAAACTCCTCTACTTGCAGGAAGGGTTAGCCTCATGCATTTGCCAGCAAAGGCGGCCAACGAAGGAGAGACAAATGGATCCAAAAGCCCCACTCCAGCAACTAAGGAGTGTATCTCTGGGCAGAGGTGACTTCAACCCCAAAGCCCACCTGGCCCCCCAGAGGCATTCCAGATGATGACTGAACCTAGTCGGTGAAGCTACAGAACGGTTCATTGGTTCCTAGGTGCATGGTGTCTCTGAGAATGTAGGAGGCATGGGTTTCTAAGGCCTTTTCAGCCCCTTTCTGGCACCTCGGACCGAGGCAAACACATTGTTCTTCTGGCCTCATGTGGTTAGGAGGTCATGTCCCTGTAACTGTTCCACTTGAGGTGTTGAGAAATGGAGGGCCTTTCACGAGAACAGCAAAGCAAATGCTTTGTAGATTATAGGTAAACGCCGATGCACAATGGAATAATGTAAGAAATTCATCTATAATCAAAGGGTATGTGGGAATGTTAGGGGAAAATCACCATGTTATTTCTTAAAGGTTGTTTATACATAGGAACATTTTCAAAATTAGGTAATGTTAGAAAAACATAGATGACGTATGCTACAAGGAAACCACTAGCATATATAATGCCACATTTACTGCAATAAATCGGCCCGTTCAACCCACTGCTGTTGTCTGTGTCCATTTTTATTTTAGTTTTTTATTTTAGTTTTTTATTTTCATTTTTATTTTTGTTTTGTTTTATTTTCACTTTTTTGCCGACGCCGTTCATCCTTTGGGAACCCTTGGACCTGCTGGAGCTGGACTCCGGCAATTGTAGTGATGGTAAATGACATTTCATGATTATAGACAATTAAAATTATAAATATAACTTACAATTTAAAATATTAAAGAAAGATTAAAACTATATTTTTAATGATTAAAGGATACTCTTGATCAAATCATGCTTAATGTATGCACTGTTCGTAGGTGTTGGACATACACCAAATCAAACATATTGCCTTGCTCTCAAACCCCGCTCCTCAAGGCTGTTCATGCCTCAGTCTCTGGAGCTTGTGAACGTGACACTAAATGGCAAGAGACTTGACAGGTAAAATTATGGTTAAGAGCCTTAAAATAGGGAGGTTGTTCTGGGTTTTAAGGATAAGCTCAATCTAATCACATGAGTCTTTAAACTCAGAACTTTCTCCGATTAGAGTCAGGAGAGCTGCAGCAAAGGGGAAGTTAGAGATATTCCAAGAATCAGAAGGATCCAACCACCAGTGTAGGAGACATCCACATGAAGAGCATGAGAAGTGTTATGGACTGAAGGTGTCCCCTCAAATTCTTTGGTGAATTCTTCACTTGCCACGTGATGTAGTAGGAGCTGTGGACTTGGGCAGGACTTAGGTCATCAAGATGGATCCTTCATGAATGGGATTAGGGCCTTTATAAAGGTGGCCCCAGAGAGCTCTCCTGTCCTCTTTCTTCCATGTGAGGACACAGTGAGTATATTTATATATCTGGATGAGAAAGCAGGCCCTCACCAGACACTGAACATCCCAACATCTTCACCTTGGAACTCTAGCCTCCAGAACTGTGAGAAATAACTGTTCATTGTTTAAGCTCTTCAGCGTATGATATTTTGTTACAGTAGCCCAACTGACTAAGACAAAACAAATGCAGGAAGCCTCTGAGGAGGAAAGGCTGGCCCTTGGGTGACAGAAATAAAGGAAACAGGAACTTCAGTCCTACAACAAGGAACTGAATCTAGTCATCTACCAGGATGTGCTTGAAAGTAGATTCACACCCAGAACCTGCAGGAAGTAAAGCAGCCATATTGACACTGTAATATTCACTCTGCAGATTTTAAACACACGACCAAGTTGGGCCATGTTGTAGCAAGACTTATGACCTACAGACTTACAGAACTGGAAGGTAATAAATGTGTGTTATTGTTGTTGTTGTTTTCAGTTAATAGATTTGAGCTCATTTGTTATAACAGCAATGGGAAATTAATAATGTATTTTTACTCAAAAGAAAGAGCTTATTATTGGATTATCATGGACCTAACTCCTTCCCTGAAAACAAGGCCAGAGTATCTACATTATTCATTGAATAAAACTCTAGGTTCTGAATCTTAGCCATTGCATTGCTTCAAAATATTCCAACTGTACTATGTTTTCTTTTATTCAAGATGGGCACACATATAATATGCTTTGCATCAATACAATGTCCATAATTGTGCCAATATGAATAATTTCATTTTTTAATTTTCACTAGAATTATACCTACCTTTTATTCTTTTATTGAAAAAATAGTTAGGGGTGCCTGGGTTTAGTTTAGGTAAGCGTCTGTCTCTCGATTTTGGTTCCTGTCATGATCTAATAGTCATGAGATTGAGCCCCTCGTCACACTGCACTGGAAGTGAAGCCTATTTAAGATTCTCTTTCTTCTCCATCTGTCCCCCTCCCCCCACCTCTCAAAAATATTAGTTTATACCAGGCTTTGTGCCAACCATTTTACTAACCTCACTACATTTAATGAGGTATGAGACTTTCATAGCGCTGAAGGAAACTGAATCTGGAAAAGTTACAGAAAAACCCAACCTGAATCTCTGGCCAACATAACGTAAGATGACACTGACAACATTAACCTGTTTTTTCTCTGACTGGAGAAGTGTAGCTTTATTCTCTGGTATATTTGTTAATCCAGAGAAGGAAACAAAGCAGGATAACGGCAGAGTTAATTAAAAAAGCAGTCAGCTACGTTATTTTTTCATCCTATGACTTCATAGACAGTAGTTTCCTTCCTCAGTTGCTGGTGCTATTGGGCTTACCAATTAAGTTATGCAGTAGAAACAATAAGAAGACACACTTAGAATGCTTGAATACACTCAGCTAGAAGATTGAAACAAACATTTATATCTTTGTAAGCAAAATGACAACAAAGAATAAACAATCTCTATATTCATTGAAAAAGGCTTGCTATTTTGTTGAATTGCAGAGGTAATGTTTCCGTGTTTCATGAAAGTCAATAATCACAAAACTAATCCATGTGGTTGTATTGGGATCCAGGCAACTTCTCTAATATTCAAGTGGCCTTTTCTTATCCTGTGGGGATGGGGTTTGAGAGTCTTAATAGAGTTGTGGAGGTTGCAGGGTAGCAATTCTTATTACTAGAGTTAGATTACAAATTACTTCAAAAGTTACTGACATAAGATAACAAGTATTTATTTTGTGCAGGGAGTCTCTGAATGAGAAATTCAGGCCTAGAATGGTAGGGATGGCTTTCCTGTATCTCCAGATGTTTCTGGCCTCAGATGTAAGATTTGAAGATTAGGTGCTGAGCTCATCAGTTCACTCACCAACATGTTTGCCTGATGATGTTGGTCTGATGGAACACTTACATGTGATATCTCCCTGTGGTCTGGACTTCCTTTCAACATGACGCCTGAATTCATAGGGCATGTGTTCCAAAAAGAAAAGAGAACCAAATGGAGGCCTTATCACCTCTCTTGACCTGGACTCAGCAGTCAGGCAGCATCACTCTTGCCACTTCCTTCTGGCTGAGACAATTACAATGGTCTGGCCAGGTTCAAGGAGAAGAAATGTAGATTCTGCCTCTCCTTGGAAGAGTGTCAACATTACTTTGCAAGAAGAATGCATGGAATAAGATATATACTGGGGCTGTCTTTTGACAACCCTATCTGGCATAGTGGGGAATCATTACACACAAGAGAGGTGCCTGAGACACAGTAAAGAGATTGTTAAAGTCTTTCAACATATAGACTGTATCCAGTAATAAGAAAACAAGTACTAACAAAAACATTGTGGAAACTCATTAACACTGAAACACCATCTGAAAACTATTCCCCCACACCTCCTTCTCATTATGATGCCAGTTTGATGTGCAAACTTGGCTGGGCTTCAGTCTCCAGTATTTCACTTATACAGGTGTCAGTACTGTTAATGAATTTTGAAGATGGTATTGAAGTCCATAATCAGTTGAGTTTAAGTAAGGGAAATCATCCTAGACAATCTGAATAGGCCTAGTTCATTCTTTTGAAAAGCTTTAAGATCAGGACTGAGACCTATCTGATGAAGAAGATAGTCTACCTGTGGGAAATAGCATCACCTTTTTCCAGCCTGCCTTTCCTGACATCCTGCTCTAATAGAGTTCCTCGTGTCCAGCAAGAGCCTATAATAGGGTAAGCCAATTCCTTGTAATTATTCTCTTGATATGATATACATCTCTTACTCATTCTCTTTCTCTGGTTGACTCCTGAGTGAAACATTGAGTAAAAGCATCTATTTCTATTTAGGGCATTCAAAATTGTGAAATTATGATTTTTAACAAGAAATATGTTTGGTCTTTATCCACTGTTCTGGCAAAAAGGTTTTAAAACCCTTAGAATTTCCTAAATTATGAGAGTAACAAAAGTACCTTCTGTTATGTTAAGATGGCTTTTGGAAAGTGGGGAAGGATCAGGGCTGGTTGCCAGGAGAACCAACCATGGGATGAGAGGGTAGGAACTTTTAGTCCCACCTCCTAAGGACTAAGGGGAGAGGAACGGGGCCACAGATTGAGTTCAATCGCTAATGGCCAATGATTTAATCAACCATGTCTATATAATGAAGTCTCCATAAAAGTCCAAAAAGACAAGTCTGTGAAGACCTGGAGATTCTGGGAGAGTGATGCACTAGGAGAAGGCATGGATACTCCATACCTTTTCCCCATGTATTGCTGTCTGCATCTGTTTAAAAAAAAAAGATATCCAAATGGAGTCACTTATGTTAAGGCCCACATGAACAAATCAAGACTTACTACCTAACCTAAATGCAGCTTCAAATCCCCCAGGAATGTCACCTTTAACCAGACAACATGAAATTTCCTGGTCATGACTAGGAAAGTTGCTGATAGTTCTGAGGAGGAAAATCTTGCCTAAAATAATGCATTCTTTGCTAAGAATTTCCTTTCTTCATGCCAGTCTCTGCATTTAAAAATATTTTCTTTTCTATAGCATGTCAGAGCTCCTTTCTGTTTGCTAGATGGGATGCTGCCCGATTCATGAACTGTTCAATAAAGCTAATTTGATCTTTTAAATCACTCAGTTGAATTTTTGTTGTTTAACACGTCTCTTCCATTTGGCTGTTCTTATATCCTTTTATAATAAACCAGTGATCTAGTAAGTAAAATATTTCTCTGAGTTTTATGAGCTGTTTTAGCAAATCAATCAAACCTAAGGAGGATGTCATTGGAACCTCTGATCTACAGCCTACAGCCAATTGATCAGAAGCACAGATGGCAACCTGGACTTGTATCTGACGGGGGGAGGGCTCTCTCGTAGGACTGAGCTCTTACTCTGTGGGATCTGATGCTATCTCCAAGAACATAGTGTCAGAATTGGGTTGAATTGTAGGATACCCAGCTAATGTCACAGAGGATTGCTTGGTGTGAGAACCCCCTCACCCAACTGGAATTTGGAACAAAATTATAGTTGGTGGCCAGAGTTTTAACATTTATTCCAGAAACTTTCAGCCTAATGAATAGCACTATTACTCATTTCATACCAATGTTTAGTAATTACAACCAAAGAATGACAGAACCTGTCACCATTAGATATCGGCATAGGGATTATTTTCAGCTGAAAACATTTGAGAAGAAGCTAATACAAGAAAGGCTCTCTGCCTTTTGTCTAAAGGTTATGCGTAAACTTACAAAGGTGTCCCCCCTCCCCACTTTACCAGGAAGAGCAAAAAGTAATCACTAGAGACAACTTAAGACCCTTATCACTTGACAAGGCACTGACTCAGATCTGCATAACCAATCTATTGTTTACTGTGCTTTTTTGGGTCACCTCCCTGTAATTAGCCTCCCTGACACCTTTTTTTTGTTTTATTTTTAGCTGAAGATGGACTATAAGCCTGAATTCTAAGTCACCTTGGAGAGTTTTTACTCATTTTTCCATGGGTATCTCCCATGTATGCCTGAGGTATACATGTTAATAAGCCACTGTTGATTTTTCTCCTGTTACTCTGTCTTTTCGTACAGGCGTTCTAGCAGGAGACTTAGAATGGCAGATGGAAAATTATTTTTCCTTTTCTACAGAGCTAAGCAGAATTAACCTGCTGCCTTCTGATTTTACTTATTCAGTATATATCATTTATAGCACTTGCCCCCAATACTGTGGGACCAAGTAAGCATGTTTGTTGAATACCATCTAAGAAAAATGTGCTATTGTTCTGCATAACTGCATCTAAGCATATAGGATAAATTGAAAAGTACACATTGTCTGTAAATTTCATAAAATTAAAAAAAAATCACTGGCCTTCATAGAGAGGCTTATTTTACTACATTGTTGACATTTTAGTGGAAACAAAAATAAACACCAAGGATTGTGAGCAATCAACTCTCTCATTTTTTTTTAAGTTTACTTATTTATTTTGAGGGGGAGGGCAGAGAGAGAATCCCAGACAAGCTCCACCCTCAACTTGGGGTCAAGTGGGGGGGAGGGGCGCTGGACGCGGAGCTCAATCCCACCATCTCGAGATCAGGACCTAGGCCACATTAGCCGATATCAAGAGCCAGATGCTGAACCAACTGAGTCACCCTGGCACCTCCAACTCTCTTATGAAGACCTAAGAACTTTGTACTCTCCATTGCCAAAAATGAACGAGCAATGGTCTGTGGGTTAAATCTAATTTCACCTGTAAAACAAATAAAGTCCTTCCAGATTAGTTCTGAACCCTTGAAGATAGCTGCAGTTTTCAAAAAATAAAGAAATTAAATATTTATTAAAACATGAAAGAATAGTGCTCTAATATAAATAATATTCCTTTTTGTGAGAATAGCTTTCTAGTCATTCAAAGAAAAATATTCTGGCACATAAAATGGTTGCTACAAAATTAAAGTTGTATTAGTACCAGCAAGAGAGAAATGTGGTGGGTTCATAATTGTATTTGAATACATTACCTTGTTGTTTTTTTTTTTTTTTTCAAGAATATTTTTATGATGTGTCCAAATCTTTACTTATTTGTATTGGGTAGGATATGATCTTTTTCTTTTTTTTTTTTTCTTGCTAAGACTCTCAACATGAGTGCACTATAAAGCATTTGCCAACTGTCCAGGAGATTTGATGGCATTTTAGTGATTGCTTAGTGAAGCAGGGATTTTCTATAGATTTTTACAATTTTACACAGTTACCATATTTCACTGATTAATACAGCTGCCGATGTATCACACACAGCAGGACTGAAAATGAAAAGAGATAAAGCAAATTTGCTGGCCCAGTCAGACGAAGGCTTTTCCATCAAGGAGATAATTTTTAAAAATAAGATTGTCTGAATTTATGAAAAGATAGTCTTTTTGAGACAATTAGGCATAGTTATAAAATATCCGCTTCTCACAGTGCACATTTCCTTTCAGTGTACAATAAAGCTCACATTTAAATCTTGTTGGTAAACTTCACTTCCATTTATTGTGGTAGCATTGCTTGCTTTTTGATTTCCAATGGCTCCTTGTTAAAAATAAATATTTTTTTATTTAATATATTTATTATATAGATATACATATTGGTACCAATATTTTATGCTCTTTGCCCTTTCTGTATCTCTTTCATTCCCTTTTCTTCTTTTTTTTCACCAAGAACTATGCACATTTTTTCCCTCTTTCTACTTAACATAAGAAAAGGAAAGGAAATGGGAAAATATCTTTTTCTGCTTTTATGGGTTTTTTTCTAAATTCACCATAAAACCCAGGATTAAAAGTCTGTACAATTAACATGTCTTGTATTTCATTTTATGTCAAAGAAACTATATCGTCTTAAATTTCTTAACTTTGTTTTCCATCACGGGAGTATTTTCTCTGCAATCGTAACTCACATGGCTAGAGACCATTTTTCCCTCTTTCAAGAATTTTGCAGAGTATTGATTGCCCTGTTAAATACTGATTAGCTAAGCCATGCAGGGAAATCAAAAGAAGACCCCCTTTTACGTTAGAGTGGCTGTCACGATGAGATCATTCAGTTCTTAAAGGATTAAGCGTGCTTCTATCTGAGGCTATTTCTACAAGAATGCTACAAAATTAGCTGGGTGACAAAAAGTAGGATATTAAAATTCAAAGTATAAAAATAGGTTTATTCAACTTTCTTTTATCCTGTGATGAGAAAATAAGGATTTTCTGGCTTTCTAACAAGACGGCTTTGACAAATAATGCTTTAAAATTTTCACTACGGATCGACCGTCAGTAAATATTTGTAAAATATGATGGTTTTTGAAGATAAGTGATTTTTCTAAGCAAAAACAACGAGTTTTTATTTTTAATCCACATAATTTTGAAAATCCTTTTTTTCTAATAATATAAAAAAGTAAGAATAACTAAAAGCAAGTAGTTTATTTATTTAGATCCAGTCATTCCATAATCTGGATAATTATTAAATATTGATCTCTGTCAAAGGGCCATGCCAGAAAAACATGGATTTAAATATTTTTTTTGTACTTATCTACATAGCCCTGAGATTTATACTCGCTTCTTAAATTTGCCCTCGGAAAAATCTGGGGATGCAATCTTGTGGAATTTTGTGATAACTGGACATAACATAAAAATGTATCTGGCAGGTAGCCAATATTCAATAAACTGTTGCTATTCACTCATGTTATAGCATTGCTTAGAATTAACTAAGTTATAACTTTATTTACATTGCATTTTATAATAGTAACAACATATTTTACTGACCAAACTTTACTGCCTGTTATTGAATCCACCAGTCATTATTTACTCTGTCTTACATAATTCTATCTTTGATAATATTGTATAGCATATAGATCAGTTTTTTTTTAAATAATTACATATTCTTTTCTTGTCACACTTCTTTATATTCAACTATGGTTGATCTTTGTTAACAACATGTTTGGGACATTGAGTGGCATTTCAAGACACTCTTGGCAGTATATTTTACAGATCTAGAGCACGTATCCTGTCAGAGACTTTTTCCTTAATATTAGAGAGTTGTAAAATAATTCGGTCACCGGTCTTATGCTTGGTGGCATTTAAAATATCTTAAAACTTAATTTCAATGTCAGTATACCAATACCTAGGTCAATGATGTATCTCCCCTGAGCTCGGACAGGACACCATAAAATAAACGGAGCCTTAAGTAACCTTTGTCAAATGACAGCGATTATTTGTTTGAATTGTTATTTCATTTAAATTTGCATGAACTTTTAAGTGATTACCCACATATTGTCTCTGGACAGATACAATTAAAGACAATATGTAGAAAATTTATCTGACCCTATTGTGTGATCGGCAGTTAAAGTCAAAACGCAGCCTTGACTTCGCAAAAGGCAAGTATTTAAAACTTTAATATTATCAATGTATAGAATTTGTATTTGCCTGCTATGTTTATAGAAAACCTCTCTAAAGCAAGAATTCAGAACATATGAACATCCGAGGACATATAATTACATGCAATTTTCCTTAAACATACATTTAGCTTCAGAGAGGGCTATAGTTTTCATCACTTCTTCAGAGGAGACTGTAATCCCAGTTAAGTTACAAATCATTGCTCTTAGGGCAGTTTAGAGCATTTGGGAAACAAATGAATAACCAAGTGACATTTGCAGTGAAAGCATCTGAAAGTAGCACGGCAAAAGTGTCTGAGGTATTTTCAAAATATCATTATCTAACTCACTTGCCTTTCTTACATTTACTTCTCTTAGTTTAGTGACATGGAATCCTTTTTATTGCATCAATATAAGTAACCTGCTGCCCAACTGAGATGAGTATTAAATTATTCTTTTAAATTAATGTCATTTCTATTTAACATTTCTAAAGTTTAGCTAACATTCAAATGAAGGGATGGATAGTGGACTATGGGACATTAGTGAGAATTGACTTTGAGCATCTTCACTGATGGAATAAATGTGCAAAATGTGCTGACACAGCCACATCTCCCTCCCACTGCAGATAGAAATGCCATGATTATGAGCGGATTGAAATGGTCTGGGGAGTATTTCACTTGGTTCCAACAGGGGTTTTCAGACTACATGCGCCATTTGGGTTTCACTGAAATGTATAAATACACTGCCTCCTATCTTCCTTTCTATTATTTAGAAAAATTCAGCTCTATTCTGTGCCACCCCCAGGAAAGTACTGTCATTTATTTTTCAGATGGCATTCCAACTGTATTCTTTCTGCATTTGGGGTGCTCCCATATTATCAACTCACACTCTAAGTATTTGCAATTAGATGTAAGGTATGTATTTCTTGCTGAGATTGGTAAAAAGCAAAATCAGATGTACTGAAACCTGTTTTTAATTGATTATGCCCAGTTTTTAGTCATTATTGGTTACTTATATTTTTCAACTACTAACTTCTTCTCAAACTTAGAGTAAAATCAATAAGCAATGTATTGTGCATGCTGGTTCCCAAGATCCATGCCCAGAGTTTTAATGGCAGTCACACATATACACGCAAACACACACATGCAAACACACACACACACACACACACACACACACACACACACCATGATGCACATACAAGTCTCTTTTAGTTGTTATGTCAGTACCTGGGGAAAATGTAAAAATACAGAGTAAGAAATTAAAAAAGTAAATAAGGAAGAAAGAAAAAAATGTGCATACACAAAAGATAGCCAAATTATAAGAACACAAAAAAGAAAGCTGCCTGATGTATAAGACAAGATTTCAACAAGAAACATTTCATCCCAAAGTGTGCAAATGAAGAGACTGATGAAGGGACAGTTTCCTGAGCTATGGGCAGGGATAAAGGACCTGACAAGGAATGGTGAGATGTCCAGACGCTAGCAATAGAGGGAAGCCCTTCCCCTTCCTCGGCCCAAAGAGAAGAGAGAGAGGAAGTGGTGTCGTTTGGGCCTAGTGAGAAGCTGTCCTCATGGAAAGCAAAGCAGGGAAAGGACTGCTTTGGAAAAACTCCCTCCACGTTCTCCCCTCCCATTCCTCTATTTCCTGCTGATACAAATGGCAGCCACCTGGAGGGCCTATGTAGTGTAAACCAGGGGAGTCAGCCTCCTGGACACAGAACAGGCTGGAAAAGGATACAGAAGGAATTTGAAGAGTGACCAGTGCACTTGAGTCTATCCCATTAACAGTATGTGTGTATGTCTGTGATTGCATTCGTTAACATCCGTTTAATTATTTATTAAGTTTATACTGATATCTATTGATGTCGGCAGTACTATTCTAGGTTTTTAGATGTAGTGATGGAAAAAAAATACCAACACAATGAGGCCTGTGGACCCACAGAGCTTACATTCTAGTGAGAGGCAGGTTCAGATGGCAATGAACAAATAAACAGACAGTAATATGTGCTCTGAGGATGACTGCAAAAGGACAATGTGCTAATACTGAGGAAGTGACATTTAAGCTGAAATCTAAAAGGTGATTAGGATGCATCCTGGGAAGTTCAGAGAGTAGAACGTTCTAGACAGAAAGGAAAGGGGAAAATAGAAAGGCCCTGAGAACTCAGCTTCTGAGGCCAAGGGCAATGGAGTAAAGATGGAAGGGTGGGGGAGAGTGGTGGAGAGGGAAAAGGGCCCGTAGGAACAGCATAGGACAGTTTTAAGACCTACAGGGCCAGTGAGGATCGGTGAGGAAGAAATAGCACGATGTATATGTGTCTGATGTGTGTCCTTCATAGATCTCTTTGGCTGTGAAGGATCTTACAGTTGTCTGCAAAAGAGCCCTGGGGGTTGGCACCAGAGTGGTCATCACTGATGTAGAGAAGCAAGGGAAGATTGAGTCTGTGTTTGGGAGGTTTAAAGGGTCAAGAAGAGCGTGAAGGATGATGTAGATGTGTTCGAATAATTCTTTGTATTGTTTGGCACTACGTCAAATAAGCCTTGTTAAAATCCCCACAGGAGAATGCTGAAAGAAAGTAAATTATAGATTTACTGCACCAAGTAAAAGCTTCTTTTTTCCTATAAAAGAGGGTATGGTATAAAGCATGTCTATATTGGACTTCCATTTTGTTTCTACCATCCCTGAAGGCCCTCATGACCAGGTGCCACCTGTCGGGTGCTCTCACAACAGAGACGCCAAGTGCAGTTACAGGAAGGGCAAGGGCACGGAGTAAAAATCCCCAAATATAATCCATTTTTCACCTGGGTTGAGCTGATACAATGCTACTAGATGGAGATGCCACGATTAGTCTTAAGTGAAGCCATTCTCCCCCCTCCCAGAGCACACAGCCAGTGGAAGGGAAAGACTCGCGAACTAGAAATGGTCTTGAATATGTCATGTACACTCCTTGCTGTCATCATGCTCTAACTGTGCCTAAAATCCCGCTATCCATAGATCATCACTGACAACGTTCTTCTGCCTTTATATCCAATATTTGTATGCATATATACAACACTTTCTCCGTAAAAGAAGGATCATGATATATTTACTTGTGTAGATTTTTCATATGTAACATTATATCATGATCATTTTCCTGTGTTAGCAAACAGACTTCAAAAACATGCTTCTAATAGCTGCATATTTCCCAAACCCTATAATGGTGAGACTTACTTTTTTCTCATTAAAAAAAAATGAGGTTGGGGCGCCTGGGTGGCGCAGTCGGTTAAGCGTCCGACTTCAGCCAGGTCACGATCTCGCGGTCCGTGAGTTCGAGCCCCGCGTCGGGCTCTGTGCTGATGGCTCAGAGCCTGGAGCCTGTTTCCGATTCTGTGTCTCCCTCTCTCTCTGCCCCTCCCCCGTTCATGCTCTGTCTCTCTCTGTCCCAAAAATAAATAAAACGTTGAAAAAAAAATTAAAAAAAAAAAATGAGGTTTAATTTACATATGGCGAAATGCACAGATCCTAAGTGTTCAGTTTGATCCACACTAACAAACATATGCGTTTACATAACCCGTATTTCTATCACAGGTAGAAGGTTCCCTCGGTGCTCCTACCTGATCTGTTTCCATCATCTCAGAAACAACCCCTGTTCTCATTTCTATTACTATAAATGAACTGTGTCTATGCAAAGCTTCCCAAATTGAATTATACTATGTTCTCTTTCTGTGCCTGTTTCTTTCACTCAGAATAATGCTTTGAGATCCATCCATGTTGTTATATGTGTCAATAGGTTTTTCTTTTTTAGTGTTGACCACAATTTTATTGGTGACTGATCCACTTTCTACTAGCCATATTATCCCAACCCACCTTCCCTTAACTCCCAACCTCAACTCTGGCAGTTAGAGCCAGCAGCAATCTCTTCAAAGATAGTCCCTTCAGAGGCAGGAAAATCTGTAAAATATTTGTTTTTACCTCTGTCCAGTTCTTTTTTTTCTTAATGTGTATTTACTTATTTTGAAGGAGCATGAGTGGAGGAGGGGCAAAGAGAGAGGGAGAAAGAGAGAATCCCAAGCGGGCTCCATGCAATCAGTGCAGAGCCCGACTGCAGGGCGTTAGCTCATGAACCATGAGATCATGACCTGAGGCGAAATCAGGAGTCAGACCCTTAACCGACTGAGCCACCCAGGACCCCCTACCTCTGTCCACTGGTCAATGACAATGCCATCTACTATTTGTTGGGACTCTTCTATCTGTATTATTCATGTAATGGTTTAATGTTATTGTACATACCCAGCCCCTGAATCATAAAAATCTTATTTTCTTTTTATTAGTCAGGGATCTTCACAGGAAAAAATAATAATAATAATAACAAGCGTATGTGAAATGGGTGGTGGGGGGTGCACAGACAGATATTAGAGAATCGGTTCACTTGCTTGTAGGCATGCCTGTAGGCTGGAAACTTTGCAGAGGTATTTCTGTTACAGTCTGAAGATAACCAACTGATTGGATTAGACCCATCCACATTACAGAAGGTAAGATTCCTCACTTAAAGTCAAATGATTATAGATATTCATCATGCCTACAAAATACCTTGACATCTAAATCTAAATCTAGATTAGCATTTGATTAAACAACTGGGTATTATAGCCTACCCAAGTTGACATATGAGACTAACCATCATAGAATTTAATAGTACTGCTATATAAATTATAAAATCTAAATGTCCCAGTTTTGTTTAAATACTCAGTATTTTCATTAAAAGCCTCTTTATATGCGTCTAACATTTTCTCACAAATATTGCTGTACCATAGTTCATCATTTAAGATGCAAATTTGCCAACTTGATTCTCACACACAGACACACACTAAATCCCAGGCCACTTTGGGAAGGAGCGAGAGGAAGCTTTTAATTAAAAGGGCACAATTTTGGTTATAGAAACTTCTCCCTTTCATGATTCAAAAGGAAAAAACGTCTCTCCGGAACTATTAGTAGAGATGAATCTTTAAAAATGTCTTGATTGACTACCTCCTCATATTTAATTATGCATCTATATACCTTAGTTTTTTAAAGATGATTCTTACACCTTTATTTTACTTTATTTTTTTTTTTATTTTATGTTAGAGAGAGAAAGAGAGAGGGTGAGGGAGGGAGGGAAGAGAGTGAGGGAGAGAGAGAATCTCAAGCAGGCTCCGCACTCAGCACAGAGCTGGACATGAGGCTCAATCCCACGACCCTCTGATCGTGACCTGAGCCTAAATCAATAGTCCCACGACCCTGGGATCGTGACCTGAGCCTAAATCAATAGTCCCACGACCCTGGGATCGTGACCTGAGCCTAAATCAACAGTTGGATGCTCAACTGACTGAACCACCCAGATGCCCCTACACCTTTATTTTAAAAAGGGTAAAATTCAACTTGTGTTTGTGTTCTCCCTCTTTGTTTCTCTGCTCATAGATCTCTCTCTGGATATGAGCATTGATGTGTTTGAATCTTGGCTCAGTCGGCCCTCCAGCTCCTCTGAGGTCTGTTTCTGAGCAACTATAAAGCACTGAGATACTCTTCTCTACCAGAGTTTATTGGGACCATGGGAATATGAGAGACAAAATATTTTGACAGATGTAGCATCAATCCCAGACCAAACAGAGTTCTGGAAGTCAGCATTACTATGTAACCAAAAGCTAAAATATAAGGCCATGACTTTTTAGTCAGTTTCACCAGCATTAGCTCTGATCATTGTACTTCAGTAGCAAGCAAAGTCTCAGCGTCCAAGCATGCAGCGTGCCTGCCAGCATTTAAAATGCTCTCACTCAACATGATGCTGAACCGATCATATACAAAGAATGAAAGACAGGATCCTCAAAGAGCAGTTTTGCGATGAGTCACCGGCAAGTGATTTTAAACAGCAAAAGGAGAATTTCTTCCGAGATTCACTAGCACTTGGTTGGTATCGGCAATTGAATGGAGGGGTGGGGATAACGACCTTGACAGATGAGATTGGCATCCAAATTCCAGATATTAAATTGCCCTAACTGGGCAAAATCTTTTGAAGACCCAACCAAAAGCCTGTGAACAAAGGTTCAATATTCTAATGCAGCTGATATAAACTCACATTCCTTTTGTTGTTGTTGTTGTTGTTGTTGTTGTTGTTGTTGTCATTTTTTTTATTTTAAGTACACCCTGCACCACAGGTTGGGGCTCAAATTCACAACCCCAAGATTAAGAGCTACGTGTTCCACGAACTGAGCTAGCCAGGTATCACTAAACTCACATTGTTGGAGTTTTTTGGGTTTTTTTTTTGTTTTGTGTTGTTTTGTTTTGTCTTGTTTTTAACTCACATTCTTAATGTGAAAACATTGGTCAGTATCTTGTCAACTAGGAACATGAAAGATATCAAAGCCAGTCCATGTGCATATCACTTCTGAATAATGGCTCATCACTGACAGAACAGAGTGGAATGACAGAGACTTCTGGGTAAACTATAACACAGCTATAACACAATTCTTGTTCTCTATTGGTGGAAAAATGTTCTCTCGTATTTTAGGATTGAGAATAACATTAAGTCATGTAGCAGTGACAGATCAGTTTCTTTCTTTGTTCAAAAAATATTCTGGAATGCCAGACAATCAAATGAGTTAGTATTACAAAGGATGGGAAAACACTTGTGTCCTTGTCTGACCCCACAAATAAGCAAGCACAAATAAATCTGTTTGTTGTGACTTTGTTATAAATTACAGGAGATGAATCCTCTTGGTCAAATTAGTTCATGTGAAGGTTATATTATATCTTCTAGGACATGACAGTCTAATGGGCTGAGAGATCTACAGACCTGTGACAAAATTGATTACTACATGGAAAGTGGTTTATCACATCCACATAGTCCAGTGGGCCATGAAATTTGCTTCAAGTAAATATTTGTCTGATTGGTAGTAACCCATCATTCCACAAATGTCTAAATTATTTTTGATAGTCTTTTAAAAACTACGTTGAAAATATCCCTCTCAAATATCTATTTTATGTGATGTTGGTGAATAATAGAAGCTATTTCAAGCCATTTCTGAGTAAAAAAATAAAACAAAAGTCAACATCTAAGTTAATTCTAAGAATTGGTTTACTATTATGAGATTGTTGCTCTAGACTTGATTTTTTTTTAAATTCCGTTTCCTAAAAAGAAATCAAACTGAAGAGAATACTTCAATTTTATTTATGTAAATTTTCACTTTGTTCTTCTTGGACACAAGTAGACAAAGGAGCCTTTATATCTGTATTTAAAGAATATTAGCAACAACTCAGAAAACACAAAACACAATCAGTCATCAAAATTTTTTTTCTTTCTTTCTTTCTTTCT